>NC_092744.1:138551177-138851177 GCF_047496795.1 Chiloscyllium punctatum | reverse complement strand
ACTGAAAGAGTCTCTTTAAATATATTAAGGGCAAAAACGGGAAGCAGAAGTGGATACTGGGGCACTGGAAAATGACACGTGGAACAAATAAGAGATGAGAAACTGAATAATTATTTCACGGCGGAAGACATGAATAATATCCGAAAAATTCAAGAGAGTGAGGAGGTAGATCTGATTAGGAGAAGTTGCTCGAAAAATTAAGTGGATAAATAAGCTGGGTAGAGACATTAATGGTGATATTCCAGAAATCATTTGAATCAGTGAGGGTCCCTGAAGACGAAAAAATTACAAAATTACAAAAATAGTACAAACTAGTGTATTCTGCTTTACAATATAATAACAACCCCAACATAGAATTTAAAAACAAATTACTAATCTATTCTCCAATTTGAAAGCCCTGGGGAACCTTCGGATATCCAATTCACTAAAACGTTTTTGCCCGGACAAAAGAAAAGGAGAATGAATAATTTCCTCCCGGAAACATCTAAAGAAGGGAAATTTGGGGAGCCCAAAAGTAGAGACACTGGGTCCCACCCAATCTCAGTACCCAAAATCTTTGCCAAGGCATTCTCTACTCTGTCCCAACACATGCAGATCTTACGGCATGTCCTCAGACAATACCTGAGAGTACTAACTTCTGTTTTGCATATGGGACACATTGAAGATGCTCCTGCCTTGAACTTTACAAGTCACTCAGGTGCCATCTGAGCCCAATGAAGTATCTTGAATTGGATAGCCTGAGTTCTGTTACAGATAGACATTTTCCTGACGTTTTCCCAGACGTCCTCCCACATCTCTAAGGAGATTTCCACCCCAATTCTTGACTCTAGATTTTATATAACCATTCCATGTCCTTTGATAACTTATTAAATAGCTTATGGTAGAGAGTACTGACCACGGGCGGACCCATCGGCCGTTGCACTCTCCTTTCCCTATCCGAATTATAGGGATCAGTTATCAACATGGTCTTCTTTTGTATAAAGTCTCGTATTTGAAAATATCGAAAGAGATCTTTGCTATGCAGCCCAAACTTCTGGCGCAGCTGTTTGATGGACATCATGACCTCCCCATCGAACAGATCTCCCAAACAGGAGATACCACTGAACACCCAGATTCTGAATACAGCATCACTCAGCCCTGGCTGGAATCCCAACATTCCCACTATAGGGGTATGGGGGAGAATTTTTGTCGGTTACCCTCATCCTGACGCATTATCGTCCAGGCTTTGAATGTATTTAATACAATAAGATTTTTACAAAGATACGTCAAAACTCTCATCTTGTCCACAAATAGTAGATTGATGAGGGGATATTTTGCTTGGGATGCCTCAATATCGAACCAGATTGATTGTGGACCACAAGTGACCCAAACAGCGACGTAGCTAATAGAGAGCTCAATTCATACCTCCTCAAATCCGGAAAATCCAGCCCACCCCTTACTTGTGGAAGCTGCAGCTTTTCTAATTTAATAAGGGGCCGTCTATGACTCCAAATAAAGGAGCCAAGCCAAACATAAAGCTTATGCAGCGCTTGTCTCGGCAGCATCAAGGGGAGCATTCTCATAGCGTATAAAAAGCCAGGTAGGATGTTCATGTTGAACAAAGCTATTCTACCTAGCCAGGATATTGGGAGATCTTCCCAGCGTTGAAGGTCCTATCATAATGTCTCCAATAAATGTGTATAATTGACTTTATATAGTTGACCAAACGCCGGAGTATATAAAATACCTAAGTAAAGAAAACCTCCCAGTGACCACCCAAAGGCAAAATGGGATTCATCCGGAAAATTGGATATACTGGCAAGACCTCCCAGCGGCATGGGCTCTGATTTCACAAATTGATTTTATAACCTGAGAACATGCCAAATAATTTAACCACTTGAATTAAGCGTGGCACAGATATCAATGGATCATTTAAGAAAAGGACGACATCAACTGCACAGAGAGTAATTTTGTGCTGACCTGATCCAACCTTCGGAACCATTATATTAAGGTCAGCTTGTACAGATTCCGCTAACGGCTCAATCACTAGCGTAAATAATAATGGTGAGACAGGGCATTCCTGACGACAATCTCTGCCAACGTGAAAGCTATCTGAACTTAAACTTTTGGTGATCACCGCTGCTTTGGGATCATTATATAATACTGCAACCCATTTAGTAAAGACCTCTCCAACACCAAACCATTCCAGCATATAAACGAGATATGGCCATTCTCTCCGATCGAATGCCTTCCCTGCCTCTAGGGAGACAACTAATCCTGGCATCGCTCCGTGCTGGCAGGCTTGTACCATATTTAAGACTCTTCTAATGTTATTAGTTGATCTGCGACCCTTTATAAACCCCATCTGGCCTTCTTTAATGATGAATGGCAAAACCCTCTCCAGTCTTCATTACAACACTTTTGAGAGAATTTTAAAATCCACATTCAACAAGGATATAGGTCTATATGAAGAGCAGTCATTTGGAGCCTTTTCCTTGTTGAGAATGAGATAAATATTTGCTTCTCTCAGAGAAGGCGAAAGGCAGCCCTGACTATGTGAGTAATTATACATATTTATAAGAGGCCCGACCAATTCCCCAATCAATTCGTGATGGAACTCAGCCTGGAATCCATCTGGTCTGGGTGCTTTGCCACTCTGGAGCTGCCTCACTGCTTCCTGTATTTCCTGGGTTGCTAGGAGGGCATTGAAGAACAACACCTGCTTCCAGGTTAGGGCCGGGAGGGCAAGGCTTTTTTTAAAAATAAAGACTTTATCTTCCTTGTTCTATCCTCACAGCCCTGTGGCCTATAAAATGCATAATAGACCCTTCTAAAGACTGCATTGATCTTTTTTTACGATCACAGGTCAAGGTACCATCACTCTTTATAAAGACGTCATGGCTTGGGCATCCTTTTTCTTTCTGGCAAGGTATGCGAGATATCTGCCAGGCTTGTCACCGTATTCAAATAGTCTCTGCTTCATCAGTATTATATCCCTCTTTGCTGTTTGATTAAGTGTGGTATTCAAAGTTACCCTAAGTGCTGTGACCCGCTGTAGTTTATAATGGAGGGTCTATCCACATACGCTGTCTCAGCCACTTTCAGGTGAGCCTCGAGCAGACACTGTTATTCTCCCTTTTGTCTTTTCTCGGGCACAGCATATGAGATAACCAAGCTCATGCGTGTGCTTTAGCAGTCTCCCACATCACCGACAGGTTACTGGCCGTGCCTGAGTTGATATCCCAGAAGGTTTTAAATTCTTCAAGAAATATGTTATGAACTTCCTATCCTTCAATAGGAAAGGATCCATATGCCAATGTCGGGAAGCTATCTCATTATCAGTAGTCTTAATCTCCATTTATACTGTGGCATGGTCGGAAATATATATATATATTACCTACTTCACAAAACAATATTGAGTTCAAAAAGATCGAGGGGACAGAAACATATCGATTCAGGTATGGCATTTGTGTGGGTTAGAATAAAAAGTAAGGTCTCTAGCCTCCGGCTGAAGACACCTCCACACATCTACCATCCCCAACTCCCTACTCAGATCTGCCGACTGCCTAAATCTCAAAGATATGCCCACAGAGCTCTTAGGTATTCTCGCCACTCCTGGGTCGATGATGCAATTATAATCACCCCCTATAATGGTGTGGTGCACCCTGAGCGCCATCAACTTGGAGAACGCTGCCATTACAAATTTAAAAGTGTGCACCGGGGGGCAATAAAGATTCAAAATCCCATATTCCTGTCCATATATTAATGCATTAATTAATATATACCATCCAGTCTCATCTTTTATCCGGCTTACCATTTGGAAGGGAAGATTCTTCCGAATAAGAATGGCTACTCTCCTACTTTTTGAGCTGAAAGATGAAAAGAACACCTGGCCAAAACCACCCTATTTGCAGCTTCGAATGCTCCTTAGCAAGTAGATGTGTCTCCTGTCGAAGGGTTACATCCACCCTTTCTTTTTTAAGACTTGATAGTACATTTTTTTCGTTTTGATTGGAGAGTGGCACCCCTTGACATTCCAATTGCACCACCGAAATGAATGTCTAGCCATGATCGTCGAAGTAAGCCCGAGACCCCCAGGAGGGAGATCCCCACCCAAAGACAATGAATAAAACCAAAAATAATTCACACATAAAACACGCTTTAAAACAGCTAAATCAAAACAACCAAGAACTACTCCTAAAAATAAATAACATAAAACATACTTAAAAGGAGACTTTCCCCCTTGTTCACAGGAGGCACTGCTACCTTCCAATAATCCCACCATAACATCTCCCAGCCAGAGACATGCCCTCGGACAAGGCATTACAAATTAGAGCAAATAAATTCCAATGTCTTATAATGCAGAAGTTAAAGATGGGTGACCTGCCCACTCCCCCCACCACACCATCACCAAGATACACTTAGCAAAACAACACAATATGAAAATACATAAAATTACAAAATTACAATCCCAGCAAGTAATAAGCAAACAAATTTTTAAAAACCCAGAAACATTCCCAACCCGCACGAGCTATAGATAAGAGTCCATAGAAAGGATAAGGAATGATCCACACACTACCCCAACCCCCACCCACCAAGGAAAGATGGAGAAGAGAAAGAGGAAGAAAGGAGGATGAAAAAAAAAACAAATGGAGGGCAAAATAAAGTCATTATCCATACATTGAAAGTCCCACAGTCGACTTGAGAGCATCCAGGAATTAGTTTACTTCTTCTGGTGATCCGAAGTTATGCACAGATCCTCCATGACTGCAGCACAGCGTTGCCGGATATTGCACAGAGTATTGAATATTTAAATCCCTCAGATGCTTCTTCGCCTCATCAAATGCCTTCCGCTTGCGGTCCACAGTCCTGGAACTGCATAGTCCTGGAGCTCTTTTATATCATGTCATGAGAATCCGTCCCCGAGACCATGGAGGCCTCTAGCAGCATCTGTTTTTCCCTGTAATGCTGTAGTTGAACTAGGACTGGGCGGGGTCGCTGGTCCGACTTGTGCCGGTGCACGGCAAACCGGTGGGCCCATTCAGCCCAAACCTGGCCCTGCTCTGACTTCAGTTACAGCAGCTGTGGGTGCCATTGCTCCAGAAAATCAACACGCGGGCCTTCCTCCTCCTGTTCGGGAGGGCCAAACAACCGAATATGTTTCTGACGACCTGGATTTCCGATGTCATCAATATGTTCCTCTAAGTTCGGAACTCGATTTTCCAGAACCCAGACCTGACCCATGGATGACTCAGCAGTGGTCTTGGAGGTCATGGCCTGTTACTCTGCTCTCCCCGACACGCTGCCCGAGTTTCTCGATCTCTTAGTCATGTTTATGCAGTATGACCAAGACTGACTCCCACCTGGACTTGGTCTCTTCAATGGATGTATCAATCTTCTCTCGGAGTTTAACAAGCGCCGAGATCAGGCTCGCCCCTGCAGGTGAGTCCCCCGGGGCAGCCGCAGACGTCTGTCTTGCTGCGGGGTTGGGGGAGGGGTCCATCTCCGTTGTGAACGCCGAGAACCTTTGCCTTCGGTCATTTTAAAAAAGCATCAAATTCTAAAGTTTGATGTAGAATGGCCAAGGTTGCTGGGCAAAAACTGGTTTAAACAATTTAACAGGTGCGGTGAGGGTGGGTACCCCACTTTGCCAGAGTCTTGGGCAGAGCTCTGCAGACTCATACCTCCACAGACTCATACCTCCTGGGTCACCGCCATTTTGCATCTCCCTGACACCCTGTTTAAAAAAAGGAATAAGGCAAAAGACAGAAAATTACAAACTGATCAGCCGAACCTCGGTCGTGGGTAAGTTCCTGGAATCTATTGTGAAGGATGAGATTTCTGAATAATTGCCAGTGCATGGTAACGTAGGGCAAAGTCAGGATGGTTTTGTCAAAAGAGATGATGCTAACGAATCTGTTAGAATTCTTTGAGGATGTAACAAACAGGTTAGACCAAGGAGAGCTATTGAATACTATCTATTTGGACTACAAGAAGGACGTTGACAATGTGCTTCATAGGAGGCTGCTGAGTGTCAGGAGGCCCATGGTGTCAGAGACAAGGTACTAGCGTGTACAGAAGCTCAGCTGTCTGTCAGAAAGTAGAGAGTGGGAATATAAGGGTCCTTCTCTGGATAGCAGATGAAGGCACCTGGTGTTCCGCAAGGAAACCACAACATTTTACTTTGAACATTAAGGATCTAGATGAAGGAACTGAGGGCATTCCGGCGAGGCTTTTAGATTTCGCAAAGGTAGGTAGAGGGACAGGTATCATTGAGGAGGCAGAAGGATTTAGATAGGGTAGGAGAATGGGCAACGAAGTGGTAGATGGAGCTCAACCTGAGAAAGTGCGCGGTGATACACTTTATAGGATAGAAGAGAGGCATGGACTATTTTATAACTGGGGAGAAAATTCAGAAATCTGAAGTACAAATAGATTTTCTAGATCCAGTCCGGGATTGTCTCAAGGTAAATGTGCAAGTTGACTCAGTATTTAGGAAGGTGTTATATCTGCCACACAGTGTGTTGGAAATCTTACATTCAGAAAAAGAACTGAGTCAACTCTTATAAACAATAATGTTTGTTTATTGAACACATTTAATATTAGAACAATAAAATGCATTATAATGTAAAGGGAAACACTACAAACTAACGTACCTTTGGATGATCCCATCCCACCCCACTAGAAGGTGACCGGATTCCATGTGGTGAAGACTTTTTGTTCTTCTGATCGTCTCTTGGAGGGGTCTTCTCTTCAAGTGGTTATTATCGAGGGGTGTTGCAGCAATTCTTATCCTTCCAAGTCTTCACGCCTTTTTTGGAGGGTATGGAGGATCTGACAATGGAATGATCAGGTTCATTTATCCTGATCAATCAGACTCAACCTGGGGTTGTCACATTGATGGCCCAAGGACGGCATTCCATTGTCCCATTCAGGTCCAACTTCATGCAGGTGTTACAGGGTCTGTAGCTGTCAAGTTTGTTGGCATTTGTAGGGAGATGCAGCCTGCCTGGATTCTGTAATATGTGCATTACCACAGAGACTTTTGTCAAGGCTGAGTTCTACTTCCCAGCATGCTTTAATCATTGTTCATTTTTGTAACTCCATGGTAAATTAATTATTGTCCATCGGAAGATTATTCTTTCAGGTGGTCCATCTGGTCAGAAATGCAAATACAGTGATGGCATTTATTTTCAGAGGGCTTCAATATTAAAGCAGCATGGAGTATTGCCTACCGTTTTGGGCACCATAACTCAGGAAAGATGTACTGCCCCGGACAGTGTTCAGAGGAGCTTCATAAGAATGGTCTTAGGAATGAAAACCTTAACATATGAGGTCTCTGTGTCTATACTCGCTGGAGTTTAGAAGGATGAAGGTGGATCTAATTGAAACTTACAGAATACTGGTTGCCTGGTCAAAGTAGATGTTGGGAAGATGCGTCCACTGTTAGGAGAGAAGGGACTCAAGGACATAGCCTGAGAGTCAAGAGAAGATCTTTTAGAACAGAGATAAGGAGAAATACCTTCAGCCTTACAGTGGTAGAATGGCAGTTTCATTCCCTAAAGGACATCAGTGAACCAGGTGAGTTTTTCTTGATAATCGATTCATAACCACCATCAGTCTCTTAATTCCAGATTTGAAGTCAAGATCCGTGACTTGCCGTGGCAGCATTTGAAGCCAGGTCACTCGAACATTATCTGGGTTTATCACATACGAATTCAGTGATAACACCACAAGGCCACTAATTTGCCCAGTCCTCCACAGTGTGACTAACATGCGCAGTATGACATGTCCTGTGATTTTCCTTCATGTTAACTTTGACTTCCTTATCAAGATATGGATGATTTTTCCCCATTATGCAATTCCTCTTTGGTCTTTAGTATCTCCCTAGTTATTTGCCAAATTTCTTCATCTGCCCTGCCTTTGACTGTTCTTTTCTCCCCCAGTCCACCCAGGCCAAATCCTTCCTTAGCCTAGTATAATTATCATTGCCTAACACTAAAACTCTCATGTATGACTCAGTCTTCACTCTTTCAATCTGAATGTGAAACTCCAGCAAGTTGTGGTTCCTCTTTCCAAGACAAAGCTCATCCACCAATCCTTCCTTGTTACATAATATCAAATCTAAATTAGTCCATTCTCTGGTTGGTTTCATGACATCCTGCTCTCAGTAATAATCTCTCATACACTCTATGAATCTTTATTCGAGGCGATTACTGTCAAGTTGATTAATTGAGTCAATTTGCATGTTCAAACCACCCATAGTTACTGTTATGCCCTTGTTTCAAACCCTCACTCTTTTCAACCTCAGAAATACTTTGTGGCAGAGAGGCTGAAAATTACCCTTCCCAAGAAGTTTCTTCTCTTGCTTTTTATATGCACTGAGACGGATTTCAAACATGTTTTGACACAAAACACTTTGAAAAGGTCTGAGTTCCCACTTGCACAAACAAATGTTTATTTTATTTACACTAACCACATTTCACAGTAAATATTGAGGAATTAACAGAGCTAAAAGTCGTCATGAGATATTTTTAGCAAACAGGGTTGAGGAAAATCCCAAAGCCTTTGTTTTCATATATAAGAAGCAAAAGGGTAACGAGAGAAATGTTTGGCCAACACAAGGACAAAGGAAGAAAGTTTTGCGTTGTGTCAGAGAAAATGGGTGAGATTCTTAACGTGTACTTTGCATCTGTATTCACAAAGAAGTGGGACATGACGGATGTTGAGGTTAGGGATAGATCTTTGAGTATTCTGGGTCAAGTCGACATAAAGAGGGAGAAGGTTTTGGATATTCAAAGAGGTATTAATGTAGACAAGCCCCCAAATCTGGATGGGATCTACCACGTTACGAAGGGAATTGAGAGAAGAAATAAGTGGGACTTTAACTTATATCTTTGCAGGATCCTTGAACATTGGTGAGGTCCTGGAGGACTGGAGAATTGCTAATGACACCCCCTTGTTTAAAAAGGGTAGTGGGGATAATCCAGATAATTATCGACCGGCGAGCCTAACATCAGTGGTAGGGAAGCTGCTGGAGAAGCTACTGAGGGACTTGAGTAAGGTGTTTTATTTGATTCCCCATAGTAAGCTGATGGAATAGGTGAAGTCGCATGGGCCTCAGGGTGTTCTATCTAGATGGAAAGAGAACTGGCTCGGGAACATGAGACAGAGAGTAGTAATAGAAGGGGATTTCTCAAAGGGCATAAGCGTCGATTCTCCTGCTCCTTTGATGCTGCCTGACCTGCTGCGCTTTTCCAGCAACACAGATTTAAGGTCTGATCCCCAGCATCTGCAGTCCTCACTTTCTCCCAGTTTGCAGATGATACCAAGATTGTTGGAGTAGCAGATAATGAAGAGGACTGCCAGAGAATGCAGCAGAATATCGATAGATTGGAGAAATTGGGCACAGATATGGCAGATGGAGTTCAATCTGTGCAAATGCGAGGTGATGCATTTTGGAGGATCCAATTCTAGAGCGAACTGTGCATTTCTGGAAAAGTCCTGGGGAAAACTGACGTACACAGTGATCTGGGTGTTCTATTCATTGTTTCCTGAATCTGGCAATGCAGGTCAGTAAAGTGGTCAATAAGGCATTTGGCATGCTTTCCTTGATTGGATCAGTTGTTGAGTACAAGCGCTGGCAGGTCATCCTACGGTTGCTTAGGACTTTGGTTTGGCCACATTTGGAATACTGCATATAGTTCTGGTCACTTCATTACCAATAGGATGTGGATGATTGAATAGAGTGCAGAGTAGGTTCATCAGGGTGTTGCCTGGGATGGAGGGTGCTGGTTATGGAAAGAGATTGAGTAGATTAGGATTATTTTAATTATAAGGACAAAGGTTGAGGGGGGACCCGATTGAAGTCTACAAAATCAAGAGAGAGATAGACAGAGTAGATACCAAGAAGCTTTACCACAAATTGTGAACTCATGACCCCTAGTGAGAGGGAAAGATTTAGGGCCTGATATATGTGGGAAGCTCGGAGGTGGTAGGGGCAGGAACGATAATGTCATCTTCGATGTATCTGCCAGATACATGAATGGGCGGGGAGCAGAGGGATACAAGCCCTTAGAAAATAGGTGGCAGGTTTAGAAAATAGGGGATCTGGATCATCGCAGGCTTTGAGGGCCGAAGGGTCTGTTCCTGTTTTGGAATGCTCTTTGATCTTTATCATTCATTCTAAATATAACAATTTTTCAACTTACTGTATGCTACAATTTAATAATATAAATTGTATTTGTTTATTTGGCAGTGCATGTCAAATTATTGTCATTGCTAAATTTCAGACACAGAGTCATACAGATGTACAGCATGGAAACAGACCCTTCTGTCCAACTCGTCCATGCTGACCATATATCCCAACCTAATCTAGTCCCACCTGCCAGCACTCAGCCCATATCCCTCAAAACACTTTCAATGCATATACCCATCCAGACGCCATCTCAATGTTGCAATTATACCAGCCTTCATCACTTCCTCTGGCAGTTCATTCCATACACGTACCACCCTGTGTGTGAAAATGTTGCGCCTTACATCACTTTTACATTTTTCCATCCCAATCTAAACCTATGGCCTCTAGTTCTGGACTCCGCCACACCAGGGAAAATAGCTTGCCTATTTCCCCCTTCAAACACTCATGGTTTTATAGACGTCTATAAGGTCACCCCTCAGCCTCCAACGTTCCAGGGAAAACAGCCCCAGCCTATTCAACCTCCAACTAGAGCTCAAACCCTCCAACGTGGGCTGCATCCTTGTAAATCTTTTCAGAACCGTTTCAAGTTTCACAACATCCTACCAATAGGATGGAGACCACAATTGCACATAATATTCCAAAAGTGGCCTAACCAACCTCCTCTACAGCCGGAATACGACCTTCCAACCACTGTACTCAATGATCTGACCAATTAAGAAAAACATACCAAATGTCTTCTTCACTGTCTTATCTATCTGTGACTCTACTTTCAAGGAACAATGAACCTGCACTCCAAATTCTCTTTGTTCAGCAACACTCCCTTGGACCTCACCATTAAGAGTAGAACTCCTGTTAAGACTTGCTTTCCCATAATGCAGCATCTCGCATTTACCTAAATTAAACTCCATCTATCACTCCCCAGCCCATTGACCCATCTGATCAAAATCCCATCTTAATGTGAGGTAACCTTCTTTGCTGTCCACTACACCTCCAATTTGGGTGTCATCAGCAAATTTACTAACTATACCATTTATACTCGCATGCAAATCGTTTATATGAATGACTAAAAGTAGCGGACCCAGCACCGATCCTTGTGACACTCCACTGTTCACATGCCAACAATCTAAAAAACAACGCTGCACCACTACCGTCTGCGTTCTACCTAAAGTCAGCTCTGTATCAAAATGGCTAGTAATCCCTGTATTCCAATAGATCTACCCTTGCAAACCTCGAATGCCTTACTGAAGTCCGTATTGATCACGTCCACTGCTCTGCCCTCATCAATCCTTTTTTTGACTTCTGTAAAAAAACTCAGTCAGGTTTGTGAGACATGATTTCCCACGCACAAAGCCATGTTGACTCTTCTTAATCAGTCCTTGCCTTCCCAAGTAAATGTACAACCTGTCCCTCAGGATTCCCTCCAACAACTTGCCCTCCACTGACGTCAGGCTCAATGGTCTATAGTTCCCTGGCTTGTCCTTACCACCCTTCTTCAACAGTGACACCACGTTCGCCAACCCCCAGTCTTCCAGCGCCTCACCTGTGACTATCAATGGTACAAGTATCTCAGTAAGAGGCCTAGCAATTACTTCCCTAGCTTCGCACAGAGTTGTAGGGTAAACTTGATTGATCAGATCCTGGGGATTGATCCACTTTTATGCATTTCAAGACATCAACACTTCCTCCCCTTTAATAAGGACATTTTTGCAAGATGTTACCATCTCTTTCTCTGTATATCTACATCTCCCATGTCTTCTCCTGAGTAAACACTGATATAAAATACTCGTTTAGTATCTACCCCATCTACTGCGGCTCCACACAAACGCACCTTGCTGATCTTTGGGGGCTCGATTCTCTCCCTATTTACCCTTTTGTCCTCAATGTATTTGTAAAATCCTTTTGTATTCTTCTGAACTCAATTTGCCAAAGATATCTCATATTGCCTTTTTGCCTTCCTGATTTCCCTCTTTAGTATGCTCCTACTGCCTTTATACTCTAAGGATTCACTCGATCTATCCTGCCTGTACCTGACATATGCTTCCTTCTTTTTCTAAACTAGACCCTCAATTTCTTTAGTCATTCAGCACTCTCTATACCTACCAGCCTTTCCTTTCACCCTAACAAGAATATACTGTCTCTGGACTCTCGTTATCTCATTTCTGTACGCTTTCTATTTTCCAGCCATCCGTTTCCCCACGAACATCTGCCGCCATCAGCTTTTAAAAGTTCTTGCCTAATAACGTCGAAATTGTCCTTTCTCAAATTTAGAACTTCAACTTTCAGTTCTTCTTTGTCTTTTTCCATTGTTATTTTGAAACTAATAGAATTGTTGGCAAATAGCTGGAGGTCACACATTTGAGTGAGAAATTAAATCGATTGATTATATTTAAATGTGTAAGAATGATAAGTCGATTTGATTGTTCAATCATTTGCTCACCCTGAATATGCAATCAGTCAGAGTTCAACCTTTTTGCAAATGATAGAGCAACAATGTATGCATTTGAATACTGAAGTTCAATGTGTAATTGTGATCACCAAAGTAGTCAGACAACATGTTGTTTTTCGATACAAAACAAAATGTGCATTCTTTACATTTGTATCATAAAAGGTTGTTTGGTGTTTATAACTTAATTCCATCAATGTAGAATCAACTTGATTGTTTTCAGAGATGGTGCAGTTATTGTGCAGTTGAATAATTGTAGCTCATACCTTATTGTAGCCCAATTCACAAACATGGCAAACTCCTGATCATTGTTCAGGTCAGTAAACCCACCACTTTACAGCATCCTTGTAAATCTTTTCAGAACCGTTTCAAGTTTCACAACATCCTACCAATAGGATGGAGACCAGAATTGCACATAATATTCCAAAAGTGGCCTAACCAACCTCCTCTACAGCCGGAATACGACCTTCCAACCACTGTACTCAATGATCTGACCAATTAAGAAAAACATACCAAATGTCTTCTTCACTGTCTTATCTATCTGTGACTCTACTTTCAAGGAACAATGAACCTGCACTCCAAATTCTCTTTGTTCAGCAACACTCCCTTGGACCTCACCATTAAGAGTAGAACTCCTGTTAAGACTTGCTTTCCCATAATGCAGCATCTCGCATTTACCTAAATTAAACTCCATCTATCACTCCCCAGCCCATTGACCCATCTGATCAAAATCCCATCTTAATGTGAGGTAACCTTCTTTGCTGTCCACTACACCTCCAATTTGGGTGTCATCAGCAAATTTACTAACTATACCATTTATACTCGCATGCAAATCGTTTATATGAATGACTAAAAGTAGCGGACCCAGCACCGATCCTTGTGACACTCCACTGTTCACATGCCAACAATCTAAAAAACAACGCTGCACCACTACCGTCTGCGTTCTACCTAAAGTCAGCTCTGTATCAAAATGGCTAGTAATCCCTGTATTCCAATAGATCTACCCTTGCAAACCTCGAATGCCTTACTGAAGTCCGTATTGATCACGTCCACTGCTCTGCCCTCATCAATCCTTTTTTTGACTTCTGTAAAAAAACTCAGTCAGGTTTGTGAGACATGATTTCCCACGCACAAAGCCATGTTGACTCTTCTTAATCAGTCCTTGCCTTCCCAAGTAAATGTACAACCTGTCCCTCAGGATTCCCTCCAACAACTTGCCCTCCACTGACGTCAGGCTCAATGGTCTATAGTTCCCTGGCTTGTCCTTACCACCCTTCTTCAACAGTGACACCACGTTCGCCAACCCCCAGTCTTCCAGCGCCTCACCTGTGACTATCAATGGTACAAGTATCTCAGTAAGAGGCCTAGCAATTACTTCCCTAGCTTCGCACAGAGTTGTAGGGTAAACTTGATTGATCAGATCCTGGGGATTGATCCACTTTTATGCATTTCAAGACATCAACACTTCCTCCCCTTTAATAAGGACATTTTTGCAAGATGTTACCATCTCTTTCTCTGTATATCTACATCTCCCATGTCTTCTCCTGAGTAAACACTGATATAAAATACTCGTTTAGTATCTACCCCATCTACTGCGGCTCCACACAAACGCACCTTGCTGATCTTTGGGGGCTCGATTCTCTCCCTATTTACCCTTTTGTCCTCAATGTATTTGTAAAATCCTTTTGTATTCTTCTGAACTCAATTTGCCAAAGATATCTCATATTGCCTTTTTGCCTTCCTGATTTCCCTCTTTAGTATGCTCCTACTGCCTTTATACTCCAAGGATTCACTCGATCTATCCTGCCTGTAACTGACATATGCTTCCTTCTTTTTCTTAACTAGACCCTCAATTTCTTTAGTCATTCAGCACTCTCTATACCTACCAGCCTTTCCTTTCACCCTAACAAGAATATACTGTCTCTGGACTCTCGTTATCTCATTTCTGTACGCTTTCTATTTTCCAGCCATCCGTTTCCCCACGAACATCTGCCGCCATCAGCTTTTAAAAGTTCTTGCCTAATAACGTCGAAATTGTCCTTTCTCAAATTTAGAACTTCAACTTTCAGTTCTTCTTTGTCTTTTTCCATTGTTATTTTGAAACTAATAGAATTGTTGGCAAATAGCTGGAGGTCACACATTTGAGTGAGAAATTAAATCGATTGATTATATTTAAATGTGTAAGAATGATAAGTCGATTTGATTGTTCAATCATTTGCTCACTCTGAATATGCAATCAGTCAGAGTTCAACCTTTTTGCAAATGATAGAGCAACAATGTATGCATTTGAATACTGAAGTTCAATGTGTAATTGTGATCACCAAAGTAGTCAGACAACATGTTGTTTTTCGATACAAAACAAAATGTGCATTCTTTACATTTGTATCATAAAAGGTTGTTTGGTGTTTATAACTTAATTCCATCAATGTAGAATCAACTTGATTGTTTTCAGAGATGGTGCAGTTATTGTGCAGTTGAATAATTGTAGCTCATACCTTATTGTAGCCCAATTCACAAACATGGCAAACTCCTGATCATTGTTCAGGTCAGTAAACCCACCACTTTACAGCATCCTTGTAAATCTTTTCAGAACCGTTTCAAGTTTCACAACATCCTACCAATAGGATGGAGACCAGAATTGCACATAATATTCCAAAAGTGGCCTAACCAACCTCCTCTACAGCCGGAATACGACCTTCCAACCACTGTACTCAATGATCTGATCAATTAAGAAAAACATACCAAATGTCTTCTTCACTGTCTTATCTATCTGTGACTCTACTTTCAAGGAACAATGAACCTGCACTCCAAATTCTCTTTGTTCAGCAACACTCCCTTGGACCTCACCATTAAGAGTAGAACTCCTGTTAAGACTTGCTTTCCCATAATGCAGCATCTCGCATTTACCTAAATTAAACTCCATCTATCACTCCCCAGCCCATTGACCCATCTGATCAAAATCCCATCTTAATGTGAGGTAACCTTCTTTGCTGTCCACTACACCTCCAATTTGGGTGTCATCAGCAAATTTACTAACTATACCATTTATACTCGCATGCAAATCGTTTATATGAATGACTAAAAGTAGCGGACCCAGCACCGATCCTTGTGACACTCCACTGTTCACATGCCAACAATCTAAAAAACAACGCTGCACCACTACCGTCTGCGTTCTACCTAAAGTCAGCTCTGTATCAAAATGGCTAGTAATCCCTGTATTCCAATAGATCTACCCTTGCAAACCTCGAATGCCTTACTGAAGTCCGTATTGATCACGTCCACTGCTCTGCCCTCATCAATCCTTTTTTTGACTTCTGTAAAAAAACTCAGTCAGGTTTGTGAGACATGATTTCCCACGCACAAAGCCATGTTGACTCTTCTTAATCAGTCCTTGCCTTCCCAAGTAAATGTACAACCTGTCCCTCAGGATTCCCTCCAACAACTTGCCCTCCACTGACGTCAGGCTCAATGGTCTATAGTTCCCTGGCTTGTCCTTACCACCCTTCTTCAACAGTGACACCACGTTCGCCAACCCCCAGTCTTCCAGCGCCTCACCTGTGACTATCAATGGTACAAGTATCTCAGTAAGAGGCCTAGCAATTACTTCCCTAGCTTCGCACAGAGTTGTAGGGTAAACTTGATTGATCAGATCCTGGGGATTGATCCACTTTTATGCATTTCAAGACATCAACACTTCCTCCCCTTTAATAAGGACATTTTTGCAAGATGTTACCATCTCTTTCTCTGTATATCTACATCTCCCATGTCTTCTCCTGAGTAAACACTGATATAAAATACTCGTTTAGTATCTACCCCATCTACTGCGGCTCCACACAAACGCACCTTGCTGATCTTTGGGGGCTCGATTCTCTCCCTATTTACCCTTTTGTCCTCAATGTATTTGTAAAATCCTTTTGTATTCTTCTGAACTCAATTTGCCAAAGATATCTCATATTGCCTTTTTGCCTTCCTGATTTCCCTCTTTAGTATGCTCCTACTGCCTTTATACTCTAAGGATTCACTCGATCTATCCTGCCTGTACCTGACATATGCTTCCTTCTTTTTCTTAACTAGACCCTCAATTTCTTTAGTCATTCAGCACTCTCTATACCTACCAGCCTTTCCTTTCACCCTAACAAGAATATACTGTCTCTGGACTCTCGTTGTCTCATTTCTGTACGCTTTCTATTTTCCAGCCATCCGTTTCCCCACGAACATCTGCCGCCATCAGCTTTTAAAAGTTCTTGCCTAATAACGTCGAAATTGTCCTTTCTCAAATTTAGAACTTCAACTTTCAGTTCTTCTTTGTCTTTTTCCATTGTTATTTTGAAACTAATAGAATTGTTGGCAAATAGCTGGAGGTCACACATTTGAGTGAGAAATTAAATCGATTGATTATATTTAAATGTGTAAGAATGATAAGTCGATTTGATTGTTCAATCATTTGCTCACTCTGAATATGCAATCAGTCAGAGTTCAACCTTTTTGCAAATGATAGAGCAACAATGTATGCATTTGAATACTGAAGTTCAATGTGTAATTGTGATCACCAAAGTAGTCAGACAACATGTTGTTTTTCGATACAAAACAAAATGTGCATTCTTTACATTTGTATCATAAAAGGTTGTTTGGTGTTTATAACTTAATTCCATCAATGTAGAATCAACTTGATTGTTTTCAGAGATGGTGCAGTTATTGTGCAGTTGAATAATTGTAGCTCATACCTTATTGTAGCCCAATTCACAAACATGGCAAACTCCTGATCATTGTTCAGGTCAGTAAACCCACCACTTTACAGCATCCTTGTAAATCTTTTCAGAACCGTTTCAAGTTTCACAACATCCTACCAATAGGATGGAGACCAGAATTGCACATAATATTCCAAAAGTGGCCTAACCAACCTCCTCTACAGCCGGAATACGACCTTCCAACCACTGTACTCAATGATCTGACCAATTAAGAAAAACATACCAAATGTCTTCTTCACTGTCTTATCTATCTGTGACTCTACTTTCAAGGAACAATGAACCTGCACTCCAAATTCTCTTTGTTCAGCAACACTCCCTTGGACCTCACCATTAAGAGTAGAACTCCTGTTAAGACTTGCTTTCCCATAATGCAGCATCTCGCATTTACCTAAATTAAACTCCATCTATCACTCCCCAGCCCATTGACCCATCTGATCAAAATCCCATCTTAATGTGAGGTAACCTTCTTTGCTGTCCACTACACCTCCAATTTGGGTGTCATCAGCAAATTTACTAACTATACCATTTATACTCGCATGCAAATCGTTTATATGAATGACTAAAAGTAGCGGACCCAGCACCGATCCTTGTGACACTCCACTGTTCACATGCCAACAATCTAAAAAACAACGCTGCACCACTACCGTCTGCGTTCTACCTAAAGTCAGCTCTGTATCAAAATGGCTAGTAATCCCTGTATTCCAATAGATCTACCCTTGCAAACCTCGAATGCCTTACTGAAGTCCGTATTGATCACGTCCACTGCTCTGCCCTCATCAATCCTTTTTTTGACTTCTGTAAAAAAACTCAGTCAGGTTTGTGAGACATGATTTCCCACGCACAAAGCCATGTTGACTCTTCTTAATCAGTCCTTGCCTTCCCAAGTAAATGTACAACCTGTCCCTCAGGATTCCCTCCAACAACTTGCCCTCCACTGACGTCAGGCTCAATGGTCTATAGTTCCCTGGCTTGTCCTTACCACCCTTCTTAAACAGTGACACCACGTTCGCCAACCCCCAGTCTTCCAGCGCCTCACCTGTGACTATCAATGGTACAAGTATCTCAGTAAGAGGCCTAGCAATTACTTCCCTAGCTTCGCACAGAGTTGTAGGGTAAACTTGATTGATCAGATCCTGGGGATTGATCCACTTTTATGCATTTCAAGACATCAACACTTCCTCCCCTTTAATAAGGACATTTTTGCAAGATGTTACCATCTCTTTCTCTGTATATCTACATCTCCCATGTCTTCTCCTGAGTAAACACTGATATAAAATACTCGTTTAGTATCTACCCCATCTACTGCGGCTCCACACAAACGCACCTTGCTGATCTTTGGGGGCTCGATTCTCTCCCTATTTACCCTTTTGTCCTCAATGTATTTGTAAAATCCTTTTGTATTCTTCTGAACTCAATTTGCCAAAGATATCTCATATTGCCTTTTTGCCTTCCTGATTTCCCTCTTTAGTATGCTCCTACTGCCTTTATACTCTAAGGATTCACTCGATCTATCCTGCCTGTACCTGACATATGCTTCCTTCTTTTTCTTAACTAGACCCTCAATTTCTTTAGTCATTCAGCACTCTCTATACCTACCAGCCTTTCCTTTCACCCTAACAAGAATATACTGTCTCTGGACTCTCGTTGTCTCATTTCTGTACGCTTTCTATTTTCCAGCCATCCGTTTCCCCACGAACATCTGCCGCCATCAGCTTTTAAAAGTTCTTGCCTAATAACGTCGAAATTGTCCTTTCTCAAATTTAGAACTTCAACTTTCAGTTCTTCTTTGTCTTTTTCCATTGTTATTTTGAAACTAATAGAATTGTTGGCAAATAGCTGGAGGTCACACATTTGAGTGAGAAATTAAATCGATTGATTATATTTAAATGTGTAAGAATGATAAGTCGATTTGATTGTTCAATCATTTGCTCACTCTGAATATGCAATCAGTCAGAGTTCAACCTTTTTGCAAATGATAGAGCAACAATGTATGCATTTGAATACTGAAGTTCAATGTGTAATTGTGATCACCAAAGTAGTCAGACAACATGTTGTTTTTCGATACAAAACAAAATGTGCATTCTTTACATTTGTATCATAAAAGGTTGTTTGGTGTTTATAACTTAATTCCATCAATGTAGAATCAACTTGATTGTTTTCAGAGATGGTGCAGTTATTGTGCAGTTGAATAATTGTAGCTCATACCTTATTGTAGCCCAATTCACAAACATGGCAAACTCCTGATCATTGTTCAGGTCAGTAAACCCACCACTTTACAGCATCCTTGTAAATCTTTTCAGAACCGTTTCAAGTTTCACAACATCCTACCAATAGGATGGAGACCAGAATTGCACATAATATTCCAAAAGTGGCCTAACCAACCTCCTCTACAGCCGGAATACGACCTTCCAACCACTGTACTCAATGATCTGACCAATTAAGAAAAACATACCAAATGTCTTCTTCACTGTCTTATCTATCTGTGACTCTACTTTCAAGGAACAATGAACCTGCACTCCAAATTCTCTTTGTTCAGCAACACTCCCTTGGACCTCACCATTAAGAGTAGAACTCCTGTTAAGACTTGCTTTCCCATAATGCAGCATCTCGCATTTACCTAAATTAAACTCCATCTATCACTCCCCAGCCCATTGACCCATCTGATCAAAATCCCATCTTAATGTGAGGTAACCTTCTTTGCTGTCCACTACACCTCCAATTTGGGTGTCATCAGCAAATTTACTAACTATACCATTTATACTCGCATGCGAATCGTTTATATGAATGACTAAAAGTAGCGGACCCAGCACCGATCCTTGTGACACTCCACTGTTCACATGCCAACAATCTAAAAAACAACGCTGCACCACTACCGTCTGCGTTCTACCTAAAGTCAGCTCTGTATCAAAATGGCTAGTAATCCCTGTATTCCAATAGATCTACCCTTGCAAACCTCGAATGCCTTACTGAAGTCCGTATTGATCACGTCCACTGCTCTGCCCTCATCAATCCTTTTTTTGACTTCTGTAAAAAAACTCAGTCAGGTTTGTGAGACATGATTTCCCACGCACAAAGCCATGTTGACTCTTCTTAATCAGTCCTTGCCTTCCCAAGTAAATGTACAACCTGTCCCTCAGGATTCCCTCCAACAACTTGCCCTCCACTGACGTCAGGCTCAATGGTCTATAGTTCCCTGGCTTGTCCTTACCACCCTTCTTCAACAGTGACACCACGTTCGCCAACCCCCAGTCTTCCAGCGCCTCACCTGTGACTATCAATGGTACAAGTATCTCAGTAAGAGGCCTAGCAATTACTTCCCTAGCTTCGCACAGAGTTGTAGGGTAAACTTGATTGATCAGATCCTGGGGATTGATCCACTTTTATGCATTTCAAGACATCAACACTTCCTCCCCTTTAATAAGGTCATTTTTGCAAGATGTTACCATCTCTTTCTCTGTATATCTACATCTCCCATGTCTTCTCCTGAGTAAACACTGATATAAAATACTCGTTTAGTATCTACCCCATCTACTGCGGCTCCACACAAACGCACCTTGCTGATCTTTGGGGGCTCGATTCTCTCCCTATTTACCCTTTTGTCCTCAATGTATTTGTAAAATCCTTTTGTATTCTTCTGAACTCAATTTGCCAAAGATATCTCATATTGCCTTTTTGCCTTCCTGATTTCCCTCTTTAGTATGCTCCTACTGCCTTTATACTCTAAGGATTCACTCGATCTATCCTGCCTGTACCTGACATATGCTTCCTTCTTTTTCTTAACTAGACCCTCAATTTCTTTAGTCATTCAGCACTCTCTATACCTACCAGCCTTTCCTTTCACCCTAACAAGAATATACTGTCTCTGGACTCTCGTTATCTCATTTCTGTACGCTTTCTATTTTCCAGCCATCCGTTTCCCCACGAACATCTGCCGCCATCAGCTTTTAAAAGTTCTTGCCTAATAACGTCGAAATTGTCCTTTCTCAAATTTAGAACTTCAACTTTCAGTTCTTCTTTGTCTTTTTCCATTGTTATTTTGAAACTAATAGAATTGTTGGCAAATAGCTGGAGGTCACACATTTGAGTGAGAAATTAAATCGATTGATTATATTTAAATGTGTAAGAATGATAAGTCGATTTGATTGTTCAATCATTTGCTCACTCTGAATATGCAATCAGTCAGAGTTCAACCTTTTTGCAAATGATAGAGCAACAATGTATGCATTTGAATACTGAAGTTCAATGTGTAATTGTGATCACCAAAGTAGTCAGACAACATGTTGTTTTTCGATACAAAACAAAATGTGCATTCTTTACATTTGTATCATAAAAGGTTGTTTGGTGTTTATAACTTAATTCCATCAATGTAGAATCAACTTGATTGTTTTCAGAGATGGTGCAGTTATTGTGCAGTTGAATAATTGTAGCTCATACCTTATTGTAGCCCAATTCACAAACATGGTAAACTCCTGATCCTTGTTCAGGTCAGTAAACCCACCACTTTACAGCATGGGCGGCACGGTGGCACAGTGGCACAGTGGTTAGCACTGCTGCCTCACAGTGCCGGAGACCCGGGTTCAATTTCCGCCTCAGGCGACTGACTGTGTGGAGTTTGCACGTTCTCCCCGTGTCTGCGTGGGTTTCCTCCGGGTGCTCCGGTTTCCTCCCACAGTCCAAAGATGTGCAGGTTAGGTGAATTGGCCAAGCTAAATTGCCTGTAGATGTAGATGTAGATGTAGATGTAGATGTAGATGTAGATGTAGATGTAGATGTAGATGTAGATGTAGATGTAGATGTAGATGTAGATGTAGATGTAGATGTAGATGTAGATGTAGATGTAGATGTAGATGTAGATGTAGATGTAGATGTAGATGTAGATGTAGATGTAGATGTAGATGTAAATGTAAATGTAAATGTAGATGTAGATGTACCCTGAATCTGTCCAGAGAGTTTCCAACCTGACTCAGGGCAGTCATTCAAATATTCCCTCACAGAGAATCATTTGGGATCCACCTTCAGCAGCAGGAAACTAGCCAACAGGCTATCACTGCTCTCAGTGTAGGTACAAGTGCTGTCTAAATTAGATACCAGCGACTGACCAGGAAACAGGTCTTAAAAAAATATCCTCAGGCAGAGCCTGGCCCATGGAGCAGATGTATGGACATGGAGTCTCAGCATCACACCACACAAGTTACTTATGGCGATGACATCTGGCATGTCCCCCAGACTCCATACATTTGTCCCGTGGACCAGACACTGGGTGAAAATGTTCACAACTGGCAGTCTATTGCAGCATTTTGTGTCTCACAGTGAACCCTCTGAAACTGTATCCAATAAATGCACCTTCATATTCAACAGTATCAAAATAAAATTGTACATGTCTGTGGATGGACAGATACTAATTCATAGGTCATCCAACAGAATGTATCTGAAGAAACCAGGAGTTAACAGCAAGCCTAGAATCGTTTTAATCACTGAACTTGTTGGATTTTGTCTGGTCTAGGTAACCACGCGTATTGTGCTGGCATTTAGTGAATGTAACAATGCACATCAAAACTGGAAGTCTTGGTCTAACGTCCCACCCCAGCTTCCTGACCTCACAGACCGCACTCCCTTGCACACCTTACTCCCTCGCTCACCTCACTCCCTCAAACAATTACCAATTAATGAGAATCCACAAACTAAGTGAAACTTGGAACACAGAACAGTACAGCAAAGTAAGAGCCCTTCAGCCCTCAATGTTTTGCTGGCCTTTTATCCTACTCTTAGATCAGACTAACCTACTTACCCTTCAGTGTACTAACTTCCATGTTCCTATCCAAGAGTCTTCTTAACTATCCCTAATGTATCTGATTCTACTACCACCACTGGGGGTGTATTCCGTCCGCCCGCCCAACACTCTCTGAATAAAGAACCTACCTCTGACATCTTTTCTAACCTTCCTCCAATCACCTTAAAGTTATGCCCTTTGTTGATAGCCAATTTTGCCCGGGGAGAAGGCTCTGGCTCTCCACTCTGTCTATTGACTCAACATCTTGTACACCTCTATTATGTCACCTGTCATCCTTCTTCGCTCCAGTGAGAAAAGCCCTAGCTCTCTCAACCTTTCTTCCTAAGACATGTCCTCCATCCAGGCAGCTGGTAGATCTGCTCTGCACAGTCTCTGAGGCTTCCATATGTTTCCTATAATGAGGCAACCAGAACTGAACCCAATATTCCAAGTGTGGTTGAACCACAGCTTTATAGAGCTAAGCATTAACCTCCCCGCTCTTAATCTCAATTCCCCCTGCTAATGAAAGCCAACACACGTTACACCTTCTGAACAACCCTGCCAACTTGAGTGGCAACTTTGTGGGATCTATGGACATGGATCCAAAGATCCTTCTGTAACTTCACACTGTCAAGAGTTTTGCCTTTAACTCTGTGTGGTGTATGAAAATACAACCTTCCAAAATAAATCGCTTCACAATTTTTAAGGTGCAACTCTATCTGCCATTTATCATCCCAGCTCTGCATCCTGTCAATGTCCTCTGGTAATCTGTACCAACCCTCCACACTATCCACAACTCCACCAACCTTCAAGTAATCGGCAAACTTATAAACCCACCATTCTACTTACGCATTAAAGTCATCTATAAAAATCACAAAGAGCACAGGTCCCAGAGCGGATCCCTGTGGTACACCATTGGTCACTGATGTCCAGGCTGAATACTTTCCATCTGCTACTACCCTCTGTCTTCTATGGGCCAGCCAAATCCATATCCAGACATCCAAATTACCCTGTGCCCCATGCCTCCTTACCTTCTGAATGCGCCTACAATGGGGAACCTTATCAAACGCCTTGCTAAAATTGTTGTTCACCACATCTACTGGTCTACCTTCATCAGTGTGTTTTTTCACATCTTCAAAGAATTCAATAAGGTTTCTGCTCCTCACAAAGCCATACTGACTATCTCTGATCAAACTATAATTTTCTAAGTAATTGTAAATCCTGCCTCTCAGGAGCGTCTCCAATACTTTGCCCACCACTGATGTAAGACTGACAGTTCTGTCATTCCCTGCGTAATCCCTATTCCCTTTCCTGAAGAAAGGAATAACATTTGCCATCCTCCAATCATCTGGCACTACTCCAGGGGACAATGACGATGCAAAGGGTATCGCCAAAGGCACACAAAGCTCTCCCTGGAGTAACCTCGGGTATACTCCATCTGATCCAGGTCATTTTTCTCTCCTTATGTTTGCACTTCAATCAGTCTGTACTTCTTATCAACTTTTCTACACCCTGTCCAACCAACTGATTCACTGTTTCCATTTCAATGCTATATAGAGTGCTACCTGCCTGAGTAAGTACGGTTCCCAATGTCCTCTGAATCACAGAATGAAAAAATGGAATAGACCAATGCCTTCCTGATGAAGGGCTTATGCCCGAATCATCAACTCTCCTACTCCTCGGATGCTGCCTGAGCTGCTGTGCTTTTCCAGCACCACACTTTTCGAGTCTGATCTCTATCAACTGCAGTCCTCACTTTCTACATTACTGAGGGCTGTCCCCTCTGCACACTGAGCGGGGAATTAGCCATCAGAACTTCATTGTATGTGGAGCTCACTGCTCAGTTCTGGAAAGTTGCACTTGATGAATATATTTTTTTAAAAAAAGGAAATTACAGTTCAACAAATGTTCATTCAATGCCAGAGTTATAATTTTGGTTCATGGTTTGAGCAACCTGAGAAGAAATAGTGAATGACTGAAGAACTCCAATGTACAGAGAATTCCAGGTGTTATATTCCAGCTTACGTTAATGCTGGGAATATTATCAGACAGACTGATTTTGTAAGGGAATGACTTGATATGTGGAGGTGTGACATTTTCGCCATCACAGAGACGTGTTTGAGGGAGGTCAGGGCCAAGAACTCAATATTCTCTTATACTGTAAAATATGGGCAGGAGAGGAGAGGGTGTTGAATAGAAGGTGGTGTTGTATTATTAATTAAGAAGTCAGTTACTACATCTTGGAAGTTTCTTCAAATGAGGATTTATGGGCCGAGGTTAGGATCAAAACGATGACAGAACACACTGCTGGGGATATTTTATAGAGCCCCAGAAAGATGAAAATACAGGAGAAGATATATAACCAATTCACTGAGGTGTGTAGGAAAGCAAGTCCAGAGATGTTACAGAGAGAGGAAAGCAAGGCTGGAGATGTTACAGAGAGAGGAAAGCCAGGCTGGAGATGTTACAGAGAGAGGAAAGCAAGGCTGGAGATGTTACAGAGATAAGAAAGCAAGGCTGGTGATGTTACAGAGATAGGAAAGCCAGGCTGGAGATTTTGCAGAGATAGCAAGGCAAGGCCGGGGATGTTACAGAAATAGGAAAGCAAGTTTGCAGATGTTACAGAGAGAGGAAAACAAGGCTAGAGAAGTTACATCGATAGGAAAGCAAGGCCAGAGATTTAACAGAGATCGGAAAGCAATGTTGGAGATGTTATAGATATAGGAAAGGAAGGCTGGAGATGTTAGAGTCATAGGAAAGCAAGCTGCAGATGTTTCAGAGATAGGAAAACATGGCTGGAGATGGCCGAGAGATAGCGTGGCCTGCCCATGCTAGAACAGGTTAGTGAGGAATTTTAAATTAAATCACGGGATATAGGGAGAGGTGTAGCAGCTGCAAGTTATAGAGATAGGGAGACATGTAGGGGCTGGCAGAATTTAGAGCGATAGCTGGGTGTGGAGTTTGAGATAAAGATTGTGGAGATATGGCAGGTTACTGAGATACAGATGGATGCAGCGGCTGGAGAAGATGACAGGGAAAGATACAGCCAAACACGCAGATAGGTTAAAAATGGAATTGAGCGATGTCTTAATCGAGAAAATATTATAGAAATCTTTGGAATAGACAAGGCACTGGGAGGAACTGAAGGAATGAGACCTTGGATTGTCCAATCACGAGAGAAATAGAGTCAGTGTCATACAGCACAGGACAGGCCCTTCGGTTGAGAGCGACACAAATAAAAAGCCCTGCAGACCCTGGAAACCCCTCCTTCCTAACGTCTGGGGCAAGGGCTAGATTTGGGAGATGTGTCCTATAGACTGTTCAATCAACAATGTGACATAACAACACCTCATGGTGTCAGATCAAACACTGATACAGAAACCTCCTGCTGTCTCCCCTCCCTCAGCCTCACGATGTCAGATCAAACACTGACACGGAAACCTCCTGCTGACTCCCCTCCCTCAGTCTCACGATGTCAGATCAAACACTGACACGGAAAACTCCTGCTGACTACCCACCCTCAGCCTCACGGTGTCAGATCAAACACTGACACCGAAAACTCCTGCTGACTCCCCTCCCTCAGTCTCACGATGTCAGATCAAACACTGACACGGAAAACTCCTGCTGACTACCCACCCTCAGCCTCACGGTGTCAGATCAAACACTGACACGGAAAACTCCTGCTGTCTCCCCTCCCTCAGCCTCACGATGTCAGATCAAACACTGACACGGAAACCTCTTGCTGACTCCCTCCCTCAGCCTCACGGTGTCAGATCAAACACTGACACAGAAACCTCCTGCTGACCCCCCTCCCTCAGCCTCACGGTGTCAGATCAAACACTGACATGGAAACCTCCTGCTGACTCCTCTCCCTCAGCTGTTGGATCAGTGTGCCTCTACATTGAACAACACGTGGAGGACGCACTGAGAGGGTGACAGAGTTGGAGAATGTATTTACGAACGAGAGGGACCGTATTGTTGAAGAGGAGAGTGTGAAATGGACTGTTAAGCTAGAAGAGATACCTGTTAGGAAGGAAGATGTGTTGGACATTTTGAACAACTTGAGGATAGACAAGTCCCCCGGGCCTGACGGGATATATCCTAGGATTATGTGGGAAGCAAGAGAGGAAATTGCAGTACCGTTGGCAATGATCTTCTCGTCTTCACTGGCAACTGGGGTGGTACCAGGGGACTGGAGAGTAGCGAATGTTGTGCCCCTGTTCAAAAAAGGGAATAGGGATAACCCCGGGAATTACAGGCCAGTTAGTCTTACTTCTGTGGTAGGCAAAGTAATGGAAAGGGTACTGAGGGATAGGGTTTACGAGTATCTGGAAAGACACTGCTTGATTAGGGACAGCCAGCACGGATTTGTGAAGGGCAGGTCTTGCCTTACAAGTCTTATTGAATTCTTCGAGGAGGTGACCAAGCATGTGGATGAGGGTAGAGCAGTGGATGTAGTGTACATGGATTTTAGTAAGGCATTTGATAAGGTTCCCCATGGTAGGCTTATGCGGAAAGTCAGGAGGCATGGGATAGAGGGAAATTTGGCCAATTGGATAGAAAACTGGCTAACCGGTCGAAGTCAGAGAGTGGTGGTAGATGGTAAATATTCAGCATGGAGTCCAGTTACAAGTGGAGTTCCGCAGGGATCAGTTCTGGGTCCTCTGCTGTTTGTAATTTTTATTAATGACTTAGATGAGGGAGTCGAAGGGTGGGTCAGTAAATTTGCAGATGATACAAAGATAGGTGGAGTTCTGGACAGTGAGGAGGGCTGTTGTCGGCTGCAGAGGGACTTAGATATGATGCAGAGCTGGGCTGAGGAGTGGCAGATGGAGTTCAACCCTGCCAAGTGTGAGGTTGTCCATTTTGGAAGAACAAATAAGAATGCGGAATACAGGGTTACTGGTAGGGTTCTTGGTCAGGTGGAGGAACAGAGGGATCTTGGGGTCTATGTACATAGATCTTTGAAGGTTGCCACTCAGGTGGATAGAGTTTTTAAGAAGGCCTATGGAGTATTATCGTTCATTAGCAGAGGGATTGAATTCAAGAGTCGTGAGGTGATGTTGCAGCTGTACAGGACTTTGGTTAGGCCACAGTTGGAGTACTGTGTGCATTTCTGGTCGCCTCACTTTAGGAAAGATGTGGAAGCTTTGGAGAGGGTGCAGAGAAGATTTACCAGGATGTTGCCTGGAATGGAGAGTAGGTCGTACGAGGATAGGTTGAGAGTTCTCGGCCTTTTCTCGTTGGAACGGCGAAGGATGAGGGGTGACTTGATAGAGGTTTATAAGATGATCAGAGGAATAGATAGAGTAGACAGTCAGAAACTTTTTCCCCGGGTACAACAGAGTGTTACAAGGGGACATAAATTTAAGGTGAAGGGTGGAAGTTATAGGGGAGATGTCAGGGGTGGGTTCTTTACCCAGAGAGTGGTGGGGGCATGGAATGCGCTGCCCGAGGGAGTGGTAGAGTCAGATTCATTGGCGACCTTTAAGCGGCATTTGGATAGGTACATGGATGGGTGCTTAATCTAGGATAGAGGTTCGGCACAACATCGTGGGCCGAAGGGCCTGTTCTGTGCTGTATTGTTCTATGTTCTATGTTCTATGTATACTGGGTGGGCCATTTCAAACCTCACCAAGAGTGGATCAGCAGCAGCACTGCTGATCGAGATGGTCATGTCCAAAAGGACACAGCTTCGAGACTGAGTCTGCACCAGGGCAGGGGGGAGCGACTGAGAGAGAGAAACACACTTGACCTCATCTTCACCAACCTACTGCTGCAGACACATTGATGATGACCATATTGGGAACGGTGACTACCTCACACAGTATTCCGGGAGACAAGGTCACACATACATGCACGTACATATGAGAGATACTATCACCATGCTAAACGGGACAGATTTCGAATAGGTCTAGAATGCAGCACTGGCCTTTGTGAGGTGTTTCGAGTCATTACCAACAGCAGCAGAATTGTATTCCAGAACAATTTCCACTGTCACTACCTGGCATTTGCTCCACTTTACCTTGACCATCAGGCCAGGGGATAAACCCTTGTTCAATGGAGAATACATGAGGGTCTGCCAAGAGCAGCACCAGCTACACCTCACAATGAGGTGACATTACCAATCAAGACCACTTACTCACCAAATAGCATAAACAGCCAGTGACAGACAGATCTAACCAACAAATCAGATCTAGTCTCTGCAATCCTGTCACATGCAATCAGTGTGAATTGTGTGGTCAATCAAACAACTCACGGGAAGAGGAGGATCCACAAATATCACTCCCCTCAGTGATGGTAGAGGCCAAGATAAGGCTGAAACATTCACAACAATGTTCAGACAGAAGTATCGATGGGATGATCAAGTTTAGTCTCCTCCAGATGGCAGTCGAAAGCTAATTCAATTAATTTTTGTTTGGTTTCTCCAAGTGGCTGGAGGGATGGGATAATGTAAAAGCTGTGGGCCCTGAGAACATTCTATTCAAGCTGTTCCTGCAGGGATATTGCACTAGGATCTACCTGACAATGTGGGAAACTATCCGGGTTGGTCCTGTACACACACAGGCAAAACATCAGCCAATCAATGACTGCCCCATTGCTCTAATCAACATCACTAATAAAGTGTTGTAATGTTATTGGAATCTACAGTGGGATCAAGTAGCACTTCCCCAGCACCAAACTGCTCACTGAAACTCAGTTTAGTCTCTGCCAGGGCCATTCATCCCTTGGGCTCATTGAAGCCTTGGTTTAATGGTGTACAACAAG
Organism: Chiloscyllium punctatum; assembly: GCF_047496795.1. Classification (NCBI taxonomy): domain Eukaryota; kingdom Metazoa; phylum Chordata; class Chondrichthyes; order Orectolobiformes; family Hemiscylliidae; genus Chiloscyllium; species Chiloscyllium punctatum. The sequence continues at coordinate 138,821,271 of NC_092744.1, read as the reverse complement.
AAAACACATCGCTGAATTCTACAGGTGAGGCGACATTTTTTAACATTATCATAACTGCATTTGACCAAGTGTCGTATCCAGGATTATCGGCAAAACTAGAGCAAATAAGTCTCGTATGCACTGGCTGAAGTTATATCTGGCACAAATGCTGGTGGATGGGGTTGGTGGAGAGAAGCCATCTCAGTTCCAGGACAGCTTTGCAGCAGTTCCCTAGGGGCGGGGTTTCTGGGTAAGCCTGTAAATCAGAAATGGAAAGGTAAGGCACCATACTCCTACAGTATAATAGGGCTGCTCTCTCGTTAGACAGAGACAACTGGTGGTAGTTTAACTGATACCTCAAGGACAGTCCTTTAGTCACCCCAGTCAGTGCAGGAATTGAACCCGCACTGTTGGTATTAATATCTAGCTGTCTAACTCATTGAGCTAACCAAGTCCTCACTCCGCTCCTTGGGGAAGATACTGCAATGTTATCCCATTCAGATATGTTGTTAAACACTTCTGGAGCAGGTGGAACTAGAAGCAAACTTCCTAAATCAGAGGGAGTGACAGTATCAGTGAGCTGTAAGAGTGATCTCCGCCCTCAGCCCAATCATAAATGACCATCCCGACAGTGTAAATACACAAGTGGGGATGTTTGCCATTGATGTTTGCCAATATTCAATGCCATTCATGATTTACTAAGATACTGAAGCAGACCTTGTCTAAATGCAACAACACCTGGAAATATCCAGGTGGGTAATTAACAATGACAAGTACCATTTCCATTACGCATGTGCCAGACAACAATTTACTCTAACAAGACAAAATTGAACCGTATGCTCGAACGTTCAATGCCACCACCATCACTAAACACCCAACTAGCAATATCCTGGGGATTAGCATTGACCAGAACTGGACTGACCATATGATTCATTACCCATTCCTGTGAAGGCCTTATGCTAAAACATCGACTCTCCTGTACCTCAGACGTGGCCTGACCTGTTATGCTTTACCAGCGCCACACTTTGACGTATGTAAATTAATTGGCCACAAGAATATGTCAGTGGCGAGGAATCCTGCAGAAATAACTCACTTCATGATCTCCAAAAGCCTGTCCACCATCGATAAGACACATGTTGAATATGGGTGTGATGAAATATCCCCCCTTTTCTTGGGTGAGTGCAGCTTCACCCCTCTTCCACTGATACTCAGTAGTAGCTCAGCACCTGCCATCTACACGGTGCTCTGCAGAAATTTACCAAGGCTCCTTACAACGTACCTCTGAAGCCAGACCATCAAGAAGGACAAGGGAAGCAGATACACAGGACCCCGACCATGTTCGCGTTCTGTTCCAAGCTATCCACCATTATGATTGAGAAGTATACTGCTGTTACTTCAGTGTTACTGTTTCAAAGTCCCTCCTGAATGATATTGTAAGTCTAACTACAACACTTGGACTCCAGTGGTTCAGTGCGGCAGTTCCCCACCACCTTCTCAAGGGCCACCAGAGACGGACAATAAATACTGGCACAATCATATTCTATGAATAAATTAAAATGAAAAATATTGTCCCAACATGCCCAATTCTGGACACTATGCTTTGGGTTTTGTGAGCTCAGGCTGGTTGGGTTCAGTCTGTAACTTGCTTGTTGTGAACAGCTAAAGGGTTAATCTGTCAGTCTCTCAGAGGCATGGCCTACATACCGAGCATCACACAGACATTTACATTCACACCCAACATCACTGAGCTCTGAGATAGACATAAGCAATTCAAAATGTATTCATATCTGACTAACATGCTTAAACACACAGTGATATTGTTACCACAAAAATGATTATGATTGAATATTACCAGGGAGAAAGTGAGGACTGCAGATGCTGAAGATCAGAGTAAAACAATGTGGTTCTGAAAAAGCACAGCCGTTCAGGGAGCATCCGAGGAGCAGGAGAGTCGACTATAAGTTCACAATATTAATACAAAGGAAAATAATTGCATATTTTCAAAGTTATTGCACTTAATAAAAATGTGGTCTTGGGCGTGGGAATGATATTCATCATTTCAATGTTCCTTACTGTGAGTTGGGCACTGTTTTCATCATCTTGTTGTGATAAAAGTGAACAGAATAAATGGGTGGATTTTATGCATTTTGGACAATCTAAAAGCTAGTATTATGAAAGGATGTCGGAACTTCAGTAAAGAGACTTTGCTGTTAATGGTTAGAACAATGTTGTAAACATTTACACAGAGATTTCCAGCTCAAGTCACACACAAGAACTTTGGGCTGGGATGATGCTGGCCATCAATGGAGCTGCATAATTCTGTTTGGATACTAACATTGTGGTGCTAACATACACTGGAATTTGTTGATGGTGGATTCAATGTAAGCTGTCATGTGCTGCAGGAGTCCATCATCTTTATAACACCTTCATTCAGGATCGGATCCAAGGTTCAGAATTACAGAGTTTAGGGACACACCAGAAGAAATATACTTGCATGACATGGCTGTTTACAGGTCATTGTTATAAATATTGAACTGCATCTGGACCAGCGCCATGTGCTAGTCCATTGACCAGTCCGCCCCACTCACATCTCCCTGTTGTTCAGGTATGTCTCTAACCAGTCTATTGTGAGGGATTGTGTGAGTTACTGCCCAGCTCCAGTTTGGAAGCTCTCTGGACAGATTTTGGAGATGGTCAGTGTTTTGGAGGTCGTGGTGAGGGCCAGTAACATTGTGTCTGAATTCAGGCTTTTCCTCAAAGTCATTTCCAACAGCTTTGCTGTCTGCAAGATAGTGTGTTCACTGATCTGAACATGAGGCTGTTTACTACAGTCACTGAATTGTGTAAGAGTTAGCTGTGCGCTCTGGTATTTCAATTATTGTTCACTTCAATTGTTTTCAACTGAAAAATACTGATGCTTGGTTTATTTTAAAATATGTAAGAAATAAAGTGATATTAACTCTTCACTATACAAAATGTAAAATTGACCTGTTGCATCTTTCCCAGACTAATCAAGCAACAATCAATATTGCCGGGAAAGCAAGATTATGTGAACAGGACTATGTCCCAGGCAACATCACCATCCTCTCTGGTAGTTTCTGTCCCACTGAAAGGACACAGCCAGGCAGAAGAGGGCAGGTCCTTGGCATATAGGGCAGCATGGTGGCTCAGTGGTTAGCACTGCTGCCTTCCAGAACCAGGGATCCAGGCTCGATTCCAGCCTTGGGCAACTGCCTGTGTGGAGTTTACACATTCTCCCCGTGTCTGCGTGGGCTTCCTCCCACAGTCCAAATATGTGCAGCTCAGGTGAATTGTCCAGGTGGGTTGCTCTCTTGAGAGTTGGTGTGGACTGGTTGGGCTGAAGGATCTGTTCCCACACTGTAGGGAATCTATTCTAATCATAGTGCTCAGCATTGATGCTGGATTCTGTGACTGCCCAGCAGCAGGTTTTGCGGGAATCAATAAAAGGGAAACCTCTAATCGACCACATTGCAGATACACCTCTCCATTTCATATATCTGTAAGCATGGTCACTACACAGTCCTTATAGGGAGCAAGAGCTATCTTCACATTTTGCAGACCCTCCACACAATGACATGTACTGAATGGTACAGACTTTAAACAGGTTAAACAACAAATCATGATGCATCCATGAGGTACAATGGACCTTTGGCGGCGGCAGCAGCATGATATTAGATTAGATTAGATTAGATTACTTACAGTGTGGAAACAGGCCCTTCGGTCCAACAAGTCCACACCGCCCCGCCGAAGCGCAACCCACCCATCCCCCTACATCTACCCCTTACCTAACACTAGGGGCAATTTAGCATGGCCAATTCACCTGACCTGCACATCTTTGGACTGTGGGAGGAAACCGGAGCACCCGGAGGAAAGCCAAGCAGACACGGGGAGAATGTGCAAACTCCACACAGAGAGTTGCCTGAGGCGGGAATTGAACTCAGGTCTCTGGCGCTGTGAGGCAGCAGTGCTAACCACTGTGCCACCGTGCCGCCCATATTCTGTACAATTCATACAGTCTGCAACTTCCTGGACCGACATACATCCCACTGTACAGTAACCATCACAGCCCGACATACCTCCCACTGTACAGTAACCATCACGGCCCGATATACCTCCCACTGTACAGAAACCATCACGGCCCAATATGCCTCCCACTGTACAGGAACCATCATGGCCCGATATACCTCCCACTGTACAGTAACCATCACAACCCGACATACATCCTACTGTACAGTAACCATCACACCCAGACATACCTCCCACTGTACAGTAACCATCACGGCCCGATATATCTCCCACTGTACAGTAACCATCAGGGCACGATATACCTCCCACTCTGCAGTAACCATCACGGCGCGACATACCTCCCACTGTACAGTAACCATCACGGCCCGATATACCTTCCACTGTACAGTAACCATCACACCCCGACATCCCTCCCACTGTACAGTAACCATCACGGCCCGACATACCTCCCACTGTACAGTAACCATCACACCTCGACATACCTCCCACTGTACAGTAACCGTCACGGCACGACATACCTCCCACGGTACAGTAACCGTCACGGCACGATATACCTCCCACTGTACAGTAACCATCACACCCCGACATCCCTCCCACTGTACAGTAACCATCACGGCCCGACATACCTCCCACTGTACAGTAACCATCACACCCCGACATACCTCCCACTGTATAGTAACCGTCACGGCACGACATACCTCCCACGGTACAGTAACCGTCACGGCACGATATACCTCCCACTGTACAGTAACCATCAGGGCACGATATGCCTCCCACTGCACAGTAACCATCACACCACGACATACCTCCCACTGTACAGTAACCATCACGGCCCGATATACCTCCCACTGTACAGTAACCATCAGGGCACGATATACCTCCCACTGTACAGTAACCATCAGGGCACGATATTCCTCCCACTGTACAGTAACCATCACGGCCCGATATACCTCCCACTGTACAGTAACCATCACACCCCGATATACCTCCCACTGTACAGTAACCATCACACCCCGACATACCTCCCACTGTACAGTAACCATCACGGCCCGACATACTCCCCACTGTACAGTAACCATCACACCCCGACATACCTCCCACTGTACAGTAACCATCACACCCCGACATACCTCCCACTGAACAGTAACCATCACACCCCGACATACCTCCCACTGTACAGTAACCATCACGGCCCGACATACTCCCCACTGTACAGTAACCATCACACCCCGACATACCTCCCACTGTACAGTAACCATCACGGCCCGACATACCTCCCACTGTATAGTAACCGTCATGGCCCGACATACCTCCCAGTGTATAGTAACCATCACACCCCGACATACCTCCCACTGTACAGTAACCATCACACCCCGACATTCCTCCCACTGTACAGTAACCATCACGGCACGACATACCTCTCACTGTACAGTAACCATCACAGCGCAAAATACCTCCCACTGTACAGTAACCACCACACCCCGACATACCTCTCACTGTACAGTAACCATCACAGCGCAACATACCTCCCACTGTACAGTAACCACCACACCCCGACATACCTCCCACTGTACAGTAACCATCACAGCGCAACATACCTCCCACTGTACAGTAACCATCACACCCCGACATACCTCCCACTGTACAGTAACCACCAAACCCCGACATACTTCCCACTGTACAGTTACCATCACAGCGCAACATACCTCTCACTGTACAGTAACCATCACAGCGCAACATACCTCCCACTGTACAGTAACCACCACACCCCGACATACCTCTCACTGTACAGTAACCATCACAGCGCAACATACCTCCCACTGTACAGTAACCACCACACCCCGACATACCTCCCACTGAACAGTAACCATCACAGCGCAACATACCTCCCACTGTACAGTAACCATCACACCCCGACATACCTCCCACTGTACAGTAACCACCAAACCCCGACACACTTCCCACTGTACAGTTACCATCACAGCGCAACATACCTCCCACTGTACAGTAACCATCACACCCCGATTTACCTCCCACTGTACAGTAACCGTCACACCCCGACATACCCCGCACTGTACAGTAACCATCACGGCACGACATACCTCCCAGTGTATAGTATCCATCACACCCCGACATACCTCCCATTGTACAGTAACCAACACACCCCGACATACCTCCCACTGTACAGTAACCGTCACGGACCGACATATCTCCCACTGTACAGTAACCATCACGGCACGACATATCTCCCACTGTACAGTTACCGTCAGGGCCCGACATACCCCCCACTGTACAGTAACTGTCATGGGCCGACATACCTCCCACTGTACAGTTACCATCACCACCCGACATGCCTCCCACTGTACAGTAACCATCATGGCCCGACATGCCCCCCTCCCCTGTACAGTAACCGTCACAGCCCAATATGCCTCCCAGTCTACAGGTGCCATCAATAGTGGCATGGTGGCTCAGTGTTTAGTTCTGCTCCTTCAGAGCACCAAGGTCCTCAGTTCGATTCTGGCCTTGGGTATCTAACTTTGTGGAGAGTGCACATTCCCCCGTGTCTGCATGGGTTTCCTACCATAGTCCAAAGATGTGCAGGTCAGGTGAATTGGCCACATTAAATTGCGAAGTGTTTTATTCATAGAGAAATGGGTGTGGGTGGGTTACTCTCCGGAGGGTTGATCCGAAGGGATCTTGATGGACAGCTCCACAGTTCACTGAAAGTGGTAACACGGGTGGAGAGGGTAATCAAGAAGACTGACGGCAAACTTGCAGACAGGCATCAGAGCATGCAGTATGAAAGTTAGCAGGTCATATTGCAGCTGGAGAGAAACTTAGTTCAGGCACATTTATAATATTGGGTACAGTACTGGTTGCCACACAATGTGGAAGTGTTGGAGAGGGTACGGAAAAGTTTTACCAGGACGTTGTCTGGTTTGGTGGGTATTAGCCAGATGGAGGAATTGAACACACATGGTTTGTTTGCACCTGGGCATCATTGGACATGGGGCTACCTGATAGATATTTACAAAATTATCAGAGGCATAGACAGAAGGACAGTTAGAGGCTTTTTCCCACCACCACCCCTACCCCCACCCCCACCCCCACCCCCCTCCCCCCACACCCCACACCCAGAGTAGAAATATCAATTACTCTGGACCGTAGGTTTTAGGTAAAAGGGAGAAAGTTCAGGAGATGTGATAGGTAAGGTTGTTTTTTTGCTTTTGGACAGAATGTGAAAGTGCCAGAGAGAGGGGAAGATGCCAATACAGCAAGGTTTAAGAGGGATCTTGGCACAAGTATAAGTAAGTAGGGAATAGAATGACATAGAGGGTGTCAGAGCAAAAACTTTTGTTTTAACTTTAGAACGGCATCATGTGTCAGGACTGGCTTGCTGGGCTGAAGGGCCTGTTCCTGTACTGGACTGTTCTTTAAGACACGATTTGAGCGCGGGATTGGCGAGATGCTCACTGAATGATTACTGATGATCAACAGCCACATAATTGTGGATCCCCCCCACCCCATCAACTTGCAGCTTCATATCCTCCCTCATTGGGGAAACTTAATATAGAGAATTTGACATGAAAGTCAGACCTGGTACCTGGTGACTCCATCTCGCCGCTCGCTCCTGCAGACTTCTATCCTGGACACCAACGTCTCAGGGGAAACTGCATGAACAGAAGCTGCATGTCCTCCACACCCACCAATGCTGACATCTGACACATGCCAGCCTCATCATGCCATCCCAGCACATCTCTGACCCACTGACAGTACGCTTCTGTACTTCAATGCTGCAGCTCAGGGTGCACTGACAACTCTCATTGCAATCCTGCTACAAGGACACTGTGCTCAGGCGCACACACCCAGCTCATGGACTGTCCCTCTGGGCTGATCACTCCATGTTTGTACACACTCACTTTGAGCTGACTTGAATGCTCACAGAATTATTGCCTTGCCTTACCCTGTCTTTAGCAGTGTTTCCCCTCAGCCAGAGCTACCAGGCTCACACGCCTGCTGTATTGTCTTGGTGTTTAGTGCAGACGCAAACACAGGAAGCTTGATATCATTGTCCACAGTCAGTCATGGTGCCCAGCACAGTGAGTCAGGGGGAGTCTTAGATCCCAGTCCGGGGGCTTGGACATGGTCAGACAGCCTCTCGTGGTTGTTAGGGTCAGGATCCTTCCCCAGTGAGGGGGAGGGGAGCAGAATGTTGGGAGCCCCCATCCCTCTTGGCTGTTTCTCCTCTCATGTGGGGTGCTTCCTTCTGAAATGTGACAATTACCAAGCGGTATTAATGGAGGTAGAATTGTTTGTTACAGCTGGTACAGACTGAGAGAAGGTACTGCATTCAGTGAGAGTGGGAGAACATGAGCCTTGGTGGGAGGTGGGTGCAGTAACAGAGAGACAGTGAGGGTGAGCTCACAAAGTGCAGATGGTGGTAATTACCATGGTGGAGTGGAGAAGGTCACTGACCTCCTTCCAACACTGCTGGGGATTCACCCAGCAGGCTGGCACCTCACTGATACAGGGGTCAACCACCAACCAAGCTAGCAGGGTATAGTATCATGGCCTCCCCTGCCAGTCCTGGAGGAAGATAATGTCCCTCTCGTGCACATTGCCATCCACCAGAGCCTCAGCGGCTTGGTCTCAAAATGAAGCCCCAGTTTTACCCACTCTGCCATGTCTTGGGCAGTTTCGGATTGACAACCTAAGAGTGTAATGACTTTTTACTAATGGCACCTGGAACAGGAAGGCCGGTGCATTCTGGTATATCCAGGCAGTGTGTAGTTGTTAAGACAAACGGGAAACTCATCGCGTTAGTGTCAGTTGAGAAGATAACCAAGTGTGCAGGGAGGGTAGTTAATGAGGCAGATTGTGGATGGTGTCATGAGAAAATGCACTTCACCTTGTGGAGAGAAACCCTCCATAAAACCTGACTAAAATGAGACTTTACCAAACCATAAGATGACTTAGGCCTCTGTCTGTCTGAGTCAAAATAGGGATGCAGTGTTAAACATTGGGAGCAATAAACTTGGAGTGGAGAATTACAAAGGAGATTCAAATCCTTAAAAAGGGGTAACACAACATTCCAGACTGTTAAAAGGAACCGGGGAAAATCCCCTGCCTTATGGTTACCCACACTATCCAATCCTCACTGGATGCAGGGATGGTGCCGGAGGCCTGGAGAACGGCTGTTTAATGTGGAGCAAGGGACTGACTGAATAGGTCGAGGCTGGAATTCTGAGACAGTGGATAAACTGTCACTGAAGAAGTCCCAGGGACTCCAGGACAGTCGGTCTGGATTTGTGCAAGGAAGATCCTGATTAATTAATCTGACTGTATCGGTCTGAGGCAGTAACTTGGAACTGCATGTGACTTATTTGGATTTGACAAGAGATCCCATGGCAGACTGTTTAAAAACAGAAACTATGTGGTCCAGGTGAACGGAGCAAACAACCCAGAGAAGTGCAAGGCAAGGCATGTGGGGACATCAACAATAGAGAGGAATGGACAATAAATGAGAGCATAGTCTGTGTGGGCGGATAAATGAAGGTAGTTGGAAACATCAATAATCTCGTTAATGTAGCAAATATCATCATTTCTTCTATCAGCCAATGTGCAGAATTTCAGAGCAGGAAGCTTATGCTGGAAATGCATAAATAATAAGTTCAGTCACAGCTTGGGGATGGTATGCAGTTCTGGTCACCCCATCACATGGAAGAATGGAATTGGACTGGAGAGGGTAGATAAAAGATCCGTTGCCCTGTGACAGTGGAAGTGCAGTTCTGAGGAAAGATAGGAATGGAAGATGCTGAGAGGAGATTTGATTGGGGTGTACATGCTGCCGGGGCCTGGGTAGAGAGGGAAATAACATCTTGTTCCTGTTGATAAACTACTTTACCAGTGGTGAATATTTAAGCTAATTGGCTGAAATATCAGAAAGATGGTGAGGAAAGTTGTTATTTCACCCAGTGTATGGTCGGGATCTGGGAGGCACACATGGAAGCAGAGTAGAGGCAGAAATTCTCAAATCATTTTTAAAAGGTGCGGGGATCTGCGGCTGAAGTCCTATAGTATCCGGGGAGACAGAACTAGGACTTTAACAAAACAACATTACCTCTTGTCCAATGCAGACGGTGGACAGATTGATCTTGTCTATACTGCTATTTTCTGAAGTTTTCAATGGTTACCAATATCTGATAGAATCAATACACAGAGATGACGGTGAGGGCAAGGAGGAGCAGTGTGTGAATTGATTAGCATCACAATATTACTGATCCCATCCTTTATACACAATGCTCCTTCACTGTGTTGGCCTATTTACCCTTCCTGTAGAAACGGGGAAAACCTTTAATTAAACAGTTCCCAGTCATGGTCACACTGCAACCCCATCTCCATAATCCCAGCTACATCTGAGTTGGTTCACACTGTTTAAAGCTAACATTTCACTGGCCTCGTTGAAAAGTTCTCAGCTTCATTCTTGCCCCATTGATGGCTGCTCTCAGTCAACTAATGTTTCTCACTCTCAATTATTGCATAGCATTCTCTATCATCATCCTGAACGTTACAATAAAATGATCGCTGCCCCCCAAAATGATCCCCTACTGATAATGGATCCACTTGCCCCACTTCTTCCCCAAGGACCAGGTCCAACAGTACATGCTGTCTTGGGCTGGACACATACTCCTGCAGTGATCTCTCCTCCATGTAATCCAGGAACACTCACCCCCTCAGGACGCTGCACCACCAGTAACCCAGTCAATATCTGAATAATTAAGGTTCTCATTATAACTAATCTGTAATACTGTCATCGCTCTCAAATGACCCTGCATATTTATTCTCTCCATCATTTCTTTGGTTGCTGGCTGACAGACTTTACTGCACAGTGTAATTGTACACTTTTTGTTCTGTAGCTCCAGCGAAATTCATTCTGTCCTTGGACGGATCCTCTTTCCCTTGGACTCCTTAACTAACGCTAATCTAAACCAATACTTCTACCATAATACTTGCCCTTCCCTTCTATCATTTTGGAATATCTTAAACCCAGCAATATTTAACATGCCGTCCTGCCATTCCTTGAGCCGGCTCTCGGTGAACAGTACATTAGATTTCCACACACCAAACTGCATCTGTAACTCCGCATACTCCCAGTATTCCGGTCCATGCAGAGTACCTCAGATTAAGGCTTTCTTTCTCACTCCGTCTTCCAGTGTTTATCGTGTTGTTGTAAATTATTACCAACTGTATCTCCCATTATTTTGAGAATCCTGGTTCTCTCCTCTACTATTTCTTTTTCGATCCTAAGCACACACCAAGTTACTTACAATCCCTCCCAAAAAAACCCCATAAGAACTTCAGTCCCAGCTCTGTCACGTTAGCCCATCCAGCTTGTACAGTTGCTGCCTTCCCCAGAAACAGTTCCAATGTCCCATAAATCTGAAGCCCTTCCTGCTGCAACATCGTTCCAGTCACACTCTGATCTACCTAAAACTCCGAGTTCTGTTCTCACTTGGACACGGCCCTGGGAGTATTCCAGGGATTGATACATTTGTGGACTGGCTTGCTAACCATCCACCTAGCTCCCTAAATTCTGACTCCCAGACCACTTCACCCTTCCTACCCAGGTCATTCCTATCAACATCGACATGATCTTTGACTGCTCACTGTCCCCCAGACGAATGTTCTGCAGACACAGTGACATTCCTAACCCCAATATCCTGGAATTACAGACACACTGACACCTTCTTCACTTTCCTGTCTCTCCTGTGACTATTGCCCCTCCTGTACAGTCAGGCTGCTTGTGGTGCCACAGATATGGCTCTGACTGCCCTCCCTTGAGCAGCCAACAACTTCATCAGCTTCCAAACTGGGAAACTAAATTGGGAGGGAAACACCAGGATATGCTTGCATTCCCTGACTGTGTCTCTTCGATTGGCAAACCCAACAGACCCTTCCTTCTTCCAGGCCGTCATGTCTGCAGGGTGATCTGCTCTGTGTGTGTGCTTTCCACTTAATCTCAGCATCACAGATGTCCCATAGTGTCTCTAGCCACTGTCTGAGCTCCATGACCCAGTGTCCATCTAGTACACGAGCAGGGGCTATGACTTCCCAATTAACAGAACACATTTTCCATCTGACAAACATGTCCTAAAATGCATTTTGTCTCGAGTTACTTTATTAATACTTAGAATGAAGTTAACATCCAGAAAATAACAATATGCTTAAATCCCTTATTCAACTGTGGCTTACTGAGGGTAATTTATTATATTGGCTCTTATTTCTGTGTTCAACCCTTATTTCAGATGTTGAAAAAAAATTGCCAACTTATAGCAATTAACTGACAGTCACTAATAACAGACAATGTATCAGCCAATGAACTTACAACATTTTCTTTAATGGCTCTTGCACTTGTTTCAAACTCAGTGCAGGCTGGTACCATCTCAGAAAATTATCTCTGTAACCCCCAGGTCCTCCAGCTCCCAATCTACTCTGCTCCCTCACAGGGTCACCATCTCTGTGACTCCCAGGTATGTGTAATCCTCCAGCTCCCACTCCATTCTGCTCCTTCACAGGTTCACTGTCTCTGTGATTTCCAGAGGCCTCGATCCTCAGTGCTGATTTATATCCTCTCACTTTGGTGCTTCTAAACTCCCAGGCGTGAGTGAACCTCATGTTCCTGCTTCAAGTTATTCCCTCACATGATCACTCCCTCTGTGGCTCGGTGCTGATTTTGCGCCTCCTGCTCTGCTGTTTCTCCAACTCCAAGTCCCAGTCGGCCTCAATCCTCGCTGCTGGTTAATATTCTCCAGCTCTGTGGTTCTCTCTCTCAGGTTCTCTGCCTTTGTGACTTCCAGATAATGGTAGGCCTCAAGCCTCAGCTGAGATGTATTACATTCCATTGCACACTGGTCCCTCACAGGATCGCGCTGTGCCTGGAAGACAGTGGAAAAGAGAAGGATTATACAGAGCAGACGGTGTTACAGTGATTGAGGGAGCGGTTGAGGATGGAACAGGTTATCTGGAGAGGTAGGCAGACCTGCAGTGTATAAAACAGGTTACTAGAAGATACAGGGAGGGTTGTAGGCACTGAGGGAAACAAAAGAAGTAGAGAGATGGCGGCTTGTTGGTGATGGAGCCTTGTAGAGTCGAAAGGGATTTTTATGAGCTGCTTACTGAGGTGTGAAGACTTCAACAAATTCAAATTGATAGCCAGGGAGTGTTGTGTGGCACTGGAGACTGTTGGATGTTACAGAGTTAGAAGACTCGCAGTAACTGGGGGGTTACAGATGTTTGAAGCACTCGTAGTGTTCAAGGACCCTCAGAACATAAGGAGGTACAGAGATGGGAGCATTCTAAATAGTGGGATTGTAGGGGCTGGAAGAGCTAAGATGGATGAGGAGGATGAAAAGTACCAATTTAGCACAACCAGCCGCTGTAATTCACAGAGATTTAAGGAAGGGAACCTGTGCGGTCATTGAATACAGTTATATGGCGAGTTACAGGTACTGAGGAGTTACAAATTTAGAAAGGAAGAGATTATAGGTGATCAGAAGTTTAAACAAGAATAAGGAAATTTGAGAGATTACTAGCACAGATGGCAATGGAGGTGGTGAGACATTCTGATGAACAATAAGAGTTGTCAGCAGAGGAGGATGTCACATATACAGGAAGAGCTGCATTGTCTGTATGCAGTTACAGACGTGAGGAGTATTGCAGCGCCTGCTGGAGGGTACACAGATAACAACAGTTCCAACGGCTGGTGCAGTGTTTCAGGAAGGCAGCTCACCACCACCTTCTCAGGGACAACTCCAAATCAACAATACATCCAGCAACGTTCATAACCACGAGTGAATAAATAAATAAATAAATAAATAAATAAATAAAGTATCTACAAGCAGCACTGAGGTCACTCAGGAAGGCCCTTTCAGCAGCACTTCACAAACCCGGAACCACTATACCCTGGAAGGACAGGAGCTCCAGGTGCACGGTAACTTCAGCAATTCCAAGGTGCTCTCCAAGCCACGCTCCATCCTCCCAGCACTGTGTCTGTCCCTACACCTAAAGGATTGCACTGGGTGAGGGAGGCAGCTCCCCACCACCTTCTCCAAGGAATTACAAATGGAAAGGTAATGATGGCCAAGCAAGTGATTGCCACATCACATCAATGAATTTGTACAAATGAAACTCATGGACTGTCTATTTCCCCTTTGCTTCATCCACACAACCCACATTCCCATCTCGTTCTGTGTCAGCAACAAACATGGAAGCAGTAGATTTTGTCCATCAAATGTATCAAATCCCTTTGTGAATAGTTAGGGGTCAAGCACTAATCCATTTATTCCCACTTAGTTTTCTGTTAAAGAATTCCCAATCCATGCCAGTACATTTCCTCCGATCCCACATTTGCCAATTTTGCTTATCCACATCTTCAGTGGGACCTTGTTGAAAGGTTTCTGAAAATCCCGACAAGCCATTCCTCCCTTTTATCTACTCTGCTTATTCACAGCCAGACAGGAAAACAAATCCAGCAGGGTTTGTGAAATAAAATTTCAGTTTCAGAACAACATGCTTGGTGTGGGTAGAGGATTGGCTGATTAGCAGAAGACAGAGTCGGTATAAAGGGGTCGTTTGCACGATGGGAACTGGTGACGAGGGGAACTCCGCAGGGGTCAATGTTGGGACCACGCTGTACATGTTATACATTAACAGTTTGGACAAAGGATGTGAGTGGGTACAAGAACAAGTTTTACAGGAAAGAGCCCAGGCTGAAATGTTTGTCATATGAGAAGCTGGTGATGTCTCTGAGTCTGTACTTGATGAATTTTCAGAGGTGGCGGTGGCAGGATCTCATTCAAACTGACAGAATACTGAGGGGCCTAGATGGAGTGGACGGGGACAGGTTATCTGGAGAGGTAGGCAGACCTGCAAAGTCTAAAGCAGGTTACTGGAAGATACAGGAAGTGTTGTAGGCACTGAGGGAAACAAAAGAAGGAGAGAGATGGCGGTTTGTTGGTGATGGACGGGGGTGGGGAGATGTTTTCACTGCTGGAGAGACCAGGGCTCAAGAGCATGGCTTCAGAGTGAAGGAACAACCCTTTAGAATGGAGATCTGGAGGAATTTATTCAGCCAGAGGGTGATGAATCTGTGGAACGGTTCCTACCGTAGGGAGGGTTATAGATGAGGGTGGCATTTACTAGATAGTGTATAAGAGCTGGAGAAGGTTATGGAGATGATTAGATGGATGGAGATACTAGAGGAGCTTACATTGACAGGGTGGGTGATCGTGACGGTAGAAAGTTACACAGATAGTGAGTCTTGCAGGAACTGGATTGGGAGAGTCACAGGCATTGGATTGGGTTCTACAGATTGAGAGTAATGCAGGGATCTGTTGGATTACACAGATATGGAGGATTGTGGGGTCTCCACATGTTGAGACGTTTTCAGGAAGAGGTTACACCAATAAGGAGGGATGTTGGAGCTGTCGTAGTTTACAGAGATTGGGAGGTTTGGAGCTGTTTAATTGTTAGAGGGATATTTTTAGGGTCATTAATATGGAACGCAGATGGAGAGTTTAGATTTTATTAGATTCCCTACAATATGGAAATGGCACTTTGGCCCAACACGTCCACACCAACTCTCCAAAGAGTAATCCACCCAGACCCACTTCCCTCTGAAAGATGCACCTAACGCTCGGTCAGTTTAGAATGGCCAATTTAGCTGACCTGCACATCTTTGGACTGTGGGAGGCAACCCATGAAGACACGGAGACAATGTGCCAACTCCATACAGACAGTCACCCGAGGCTGGAATTGAACCGGCGTCTCTGGCGCTGTGAGGCAGCAGTACTCACCACTGAACCACCCCAAACTGCAGAGCTACACAGAGAGAGAATATTCGAGGGGCAGGGAGGAGCACACAGAGATGGGAAGTGTTGTTGCAGCTGGAAAAGTGTCTGGCGGTGTTTACACAAATAAGGAGTCCGGTCGGGATGGGAGATGGTTACAGAGGTCATGTGGTGCTATAGGTCAGGAGGCAGGAATGTGATCTGGCCTGCAGAAGGTTACAGTGATGTCATGTTCTCTTGGGGGTTGGGAAAGTACACAGGTGGGTATTTTGGTCCAGGCTGGAGGATTTTACAGAGACAGGGTGGACTGTAGTTATTGTGGAAAACTACAGAAATAGGAATTATTGTACTGAGTGCAGGATGAGGTGACTGAGATTGGGCACGTTACCGCGTTTGGAGCAAATTATACATAGGGAGCGTCGTCAGCATTGGGGTAGGTTTCAAATAAACAGCAGGATTATGGGAGGGGTGGAGGTGACAGAAATTGGAACTTTTCTGGGAATTACAAGCATTCAAGACACTGGCACAGATGCGTTGGACTGAAAGGTATGTCTCCTTGCTGTATGACTTTATCACACGACAAGAGACAGTGTGGGTGGGGGAATATAGAACAGAAAGTTCCCAGGTTTCAATACCACCTTCTTAAGGGAGGGCTCCTTTCCCCTCTGTTGTCCCGATCCTCACTAAGACAGCACAGGCCTCGATCGATAACTGTCAACTTCCTATATTGACATAGGAAGGCTCAGTACAGCAGTGATGAAAGTAAACAAGAGAGTGTGGATCGAGTCTGGGCCCATCATGCTCTGTATTCACCCTTCAATACTATATCTGTGTCATGTCTTCCGGACTAAACTTCGATCCCTTAAATTCGCTCTGCTCTGTTCACTGTGAGTGATCTTACCTAGCTGCAGGATTTATTGAAGAAACTAGATCTCCCTGCCCCAGGCTGACCAATCGTGTTCAATGAGATAATGAATGAAACACCCAGCAATTGGGAGGTTTATTGAGTAAGGAACATCCTGAGTACCTGCAGGAGACAGAGAAAGAGACAGAATGGGAAATTAGACTGATGTAGTGAGGGTTGCACAGGGAGAATGGCGCTGAGTACCACAGAGATCTGGAATATCCCAGTCTCTATCCCTGGCCTATGCTGCTGCATCTCTCTGGAGTGGAGAGGTCTGTTGGCTCAGGACCTGGAGTAACTGCAAAAGCTGCAGTCACCGGCAGCAATTAGACTCTCACAGTGACAGAGACCACATGGAGTGAGACTGAGTGATAGCATCAAATTGTAGGAAGGTATCAGGATCAAACCATGGTCAAGAAGAAGGGGTTTGATTCATGGTGCACTGGGATCAGTACTCAGGGATGAGGGATCTATCAGTGGGACAGGTGATGGCCTAGTGTTACTCTCACAAGAGTGTTCATCCAGAATTTAATGACAGTGGCAGGGATACCCATCTGAATGCTCAATATCCTTTCAGGAACGAAATCTGCAATAGGCAGCTGGTCTGACCCACATATGACGACAGACCCAGAGCAATGGGGTTGACTCTAAACTGCCTTCTCTAATAGTCTCCCAAGGCACTCGGCTCAATGGCAGCTCGAGGGTGGGCATGAAATGCTGGCCAGCCAGAGACAGCAACATCCCATGGAGTGAATTAAAAACAACACTGTTGGGGCCAGTGTCCTGGCAAATTATGTCGGTGAGTTTATGGACAGGGCTTTAATTGACAGAGAAGATGCAGGGACAGGGTTCAGGTGAAAGGAGCTTTCCAAATCCAAAGAGAAAAGGGACACATTGGAACAGCATGGGAATGTGGCTGAAGACAAGCAGAAAGGAACAGGAAGGGACAGAGTTTAACTAAAACTGTACATCAGTGAATTAGGCTGTGACAGGACATTCTGGGAAAAAGTCAATTACAATGGTCTTTTTTGGAATGGACAAAGTATCTGCAATAAGGTAATAGACTTGTGACACAGAGATAAATAAGATTTCGTCACCAGGAAGATGTGGATAGAGGAGAAGCAAAAGGCAGAAGTATTCAATTGTACCCTTCCTTGAGGGATCTCAGGGAGTGCAGGATGGGTAACACTGACAGTAATAGGGAACAAAGGCATTACAGAGAAAGCATTTGGCATCTGATGATGCAGCTGAATCAGCCTGAATGCAGATTATGAGTTACACGTGTCAAAAACACAAGCAGGAGAACAGTTTTAGGGTGCCTGACAGCATTTCATTGCTCAACACTA
Source organism: Chiloscyllium punctatum (assembly GCF_047496795.1). NCBI lineage: Eukaryota > Metazoa > Chordata > Chondrichthyes > Orectolobiformes > Hemiscylliidae > Chiloscyllium > Chiloscyllium punctatum. The sequence continues at coordinate 138,803,146 of NC_092744.1, read as the reverse complement.
TTACACTTTCCAATGAATTCATGTCTAATGCAAAGGCAATGTGATAATTTTGGGAGACTTCAATCTTTGTCAAAAATGATATTCTCCGAACTCCTCTTCAAGTGTTTGTGTCAGTGTTTCTTTGAATAACACATTGTGTAAATTGCCAGGGACATGACAATCTCAGATCGACCATTGGGTGAAGAAGCTGAGTGAAGGAGTAATGTCACACTGAGATATCCTCTGGGAAATTGTCGTGTAGTGGAATTCAGCGAGATGATGGATTTTTAAAGTGACCATAAAGCACACCCGACAATCACAACCAAAACCATTGACATGTGTTTGAGAGGAGAACTGACCAAGGTAAACAGGGGAAACAGTGAAATGTGTGGCTGGAAATGGACTTTACAAAACATTTAGTCATAGAGATGTACAGCACAGAAATAGACTCTTCAGACCATCTCGTTCACGCTGCCCACATACGCTAACATAATTTTGTCTCATTTGCCAGCACTTGGCCCAAATCCTTCTTAACCCTTCCTGTTCGTATACCCATTCAGATGCCTTTTAGATGCAGTAATTGTACCAGTCTCCACCACTTCATCTAGCAGTTCATTGCATTCTCGCATCTCCCTCTGCCTGAAAAAGTTGCCCCTTCGGTTCCTTTTATATATTTCCCTTCTCAACCTGAACCTAGGCCGTCTGGTTCTGGACTCCACTACCTCGGGGAAAAGACCTTGTCTGTTAAACCTATCCATGCCTCTCATGATTGCATAAATCTCTATATGGTCACCCCTCAGCCTCAAGTAGCCCCAGCCCATTCAACCTCTCCCTTTAGCTCAAATCTTCCAATCCTCGCAACATCCTTGTAAATCTTTTCTGAAACCTTGCAATTTATACAACATCCTTCTGATAGGGAGAGGACAAGAACTGCATGCAATGTTCCAAAAGTGGCATATCCAATGTCCTGTACAGCCAGAACATGACCTCCTAACTCCTCGACTCAGTGCTCTGATCAGTAAACGCAAGCAGAATAAACAACTTCTTCATTATCCTATTTACCTGGGATCATACTTGGAAGGAACTATGAACCTGGACTCCAAGGTCTCTTTGTCAGTAACACGCCCTAGGACCTTACCACTCAGTGCACCAAGATCCTTCTGTATATCAATGTCCCTCAGTATCCTAACTTTCTTCTTGAATTTGACATGACGTCACACTTGTACAGATTAAACTAAATTTGCCATTTCTCTTCACATCTTTCCAACTGATCAGTATCCCCCTGCAACCTTGGATCTGTTTGCTCATTCACCCCAACTCCACCAATTTTCATATCATCTGCAATAATTACCTTTGTCACTTCCTTTCATTTAAATTGTGTGAGAATGTGTAACCAGACGGCAGAAAATCCCAGCAAGAGCTCACCCATTTAAGATGGAGATGAGGAGGAATGTCTTCACTCAGAGGGTAGGGAATCTGTGGGCATTCCTGATTGCAGGGGGCTGTCGAGGCTGGGTAATTAAGGATATTGACAGCAGAGATGGTCAGATGTTAATGGATCAGGGAAGCAAGGGTTTTGTGGAAAAGGCAGGAATGTAGAGTTGGAGAGTATCAGATCAGCCATGATCTGATGGAAGGGCAGAGCATCCTCAATGGGCCAAATGGCCTCATCCTGCTCCGACATCTTATGGTCTTAACTCGAACTCAATATCTGCATTATAACCCTATGGGTCTTTCCTCACAAAACTCCTCTAAAATGGGTCTATTGGATATTTATTTCTACACAGCATTTGAACTCCACTGGACAAATTTGTTGCTGGCTCCTTGATATGATGTTATAGAAAACCATCTCGTATCCAATCCAGGATTCCATGCATTACAGCCCTGATACTCATTAGTTATCCAGTCGGGATGGAGACCACTATCACACACAGTTACTGTACTGCCCTTGCTACAAGTACACTCAGTGTCCTGACTGTAACCATGTTGACATTCCCATCACTGGTTGATTCCTTTAAAAGAATTCCAGCCAATGATTGCTGCTGCTGCTGCTGCTTGTTCATTCCCAGCTCCATCCAAATAGACTCCAAATTTTGATCTTCAGTTCCACGTGGCTATCTCATTAATGCATTAACTTCATCCTTACCCACAACATGTTGGATTTTTGCCAACAACCCAACAACCCTTCAATATTCCCTTCCCAGTGATGGTCATTCTACAGCTACATCTCCAGAATGACAGTTCCATCATATCTGTTCACTGTCATTCCATCTGCCTTATGGCGAATGCAGGGTGTCATTCCTCAGTCGTGGGGGGTTGAACAGATGGATAGAGGTTGCAGAGATAGGGAGGCTTACAGGGACTCGAGAATTTTTGAGCTAAATCTGGGCAATAATATCCATGGAACAAAGGGGTTTGCGGATTCGAGGAATTTACAGAGATAGAGGGAGCTGGATTAGATTCTGGAGATCGGGATAGGGATGGATATAGGGAGAGGCAGGAAGACTGAGAGGCACAGACAGGGAGTGTTTCAGTAGGAGATTATTGTGTATATTGACAGAGATATGGAAGATTGTAGTGACTGCAGATGTTTACACATATAAGGCGGCTTCTAGGTTCTGGAGGCTGCATAGATAGGAAGGCAATGGAGAATGCCAGGTTACTGGGTTGGAGACAGTTACACAAATGGGGAGGGTTGCACAAACTGAAAGAGGTTCCTGTGGTCGGGTGGGTTGGTGGGGAGAGGGTGAAGTTTAAATAGATTAAGATCGAAGATTAGTAGAACAATAAGGCAGTTACGATTTTTTTTCACAGGTAAGGAAGGGTTGTAAGAGCTGGAGAGGTTTGCCCAGATAGGGATGGATGGAGAGGTTAGAGACAAAACACGTTTACATGGAGGGTGGCATTGGTAGGAGGAGCTTATCCCAAGGATAGACAGGGCTCGGCAATTACAGGGATGAAGGAATTTAGTATCTAGTGGAGAAGTTTAGGGATGAGGGTGTCAGGGATTGGAGAACCTGACAGACACAGACAGCATTGTGTGTACTAGAGGTGATTCCAAATAGAGGAAGGATTATCGGGACTGTAGTATATTACTGAGATCACTCATAGAGTATGTGCCAAGACTGATGCCTGGGACCTCCTGTGCAGTCTCAGGGAGTTCCAGTACAGCAGAGGTGACAACAGGGCCCTCACAGTATGGTGGGAATGAAGCCTAGAATGTTGCTGTTCCTTGCCCAGCATTGTAACTATGTCCTGTGTTCCAGGTCTGAATAAAGATGGCCACTAACTCCACCCTGTGCTGTTTACTATGATTGATCTTACCGGCTGCAGGATTTATTGAAGGCTCCAGATCTCGCTCTCCATCTCTCTCTGGCTGACCAAGCGTCTTCAATGAGGTGATGGATGAGACAGGAGTTAGCAACATCCTATTAACTGCATGAGACAAAAATAGATAGAATGGGAAATTAGACTGATGCAGTGAGGATACCTCATGTAGAGTAGCACTGAGTCTAACAGAGATCACAAAAATCCCAGTCTCCATCCCTGGTCTGTGCTGTTACGGATCGGAGGATTCTTTTGTCTCCGGATCCGGAGTAGCTGTAAGAGTGAGAGACGCTGACAGAAGCAGCAATTAGACCCACACAGTGAGGGATACCACATGGAGAGAGACTGAGTGATATCACCAGAGTGCTGGAAGATTTCAGGATCAAACCATGGTGTCAGAAGAAGTGGGTCTGATGCAGTGGGCACTGCCACCAGTACTCAGGGAGGAGTCAGCTATTTTATTGAAATGGTACAGTTCTGGGACCAGTGTCAATATTGAAACATGGGGCTGTGGCTGAGGAAAAACAGGAAGAAACAGGAAGAAACTAAGTTTAACTAAAACTATACATCAGCAGATAGGTTTGTGACAGGAATTTGTGATTTCAAAAGGAAATTACTATTTCGTAATTTGAATGCACGAAGCATTTGTAATAAGGGATACGCTCGTGTGACTGTGATTTCTATCTAATCACCATCAGGGAGACGTGGTCACAGGGTGAACAAAAGGTGGAGCGTTAATATTCAAGGCTACACAACATTGTGGAAAGTCAGGCAGAGTGGGAAGGAGAATGGGGAACTCTCATCGTTCGGGATAACAATGGGATCATATGGGGCCTCAGATTATCAATCACTAAGAAACCAAATTCTGGGTAATAAGACACAGAACACAGAAGGTGAAGGGCAGTGTTACGGCCCCTTTACAGCATTACATTGTGAGGCATGGCATTGGACAGGGAATTATTGGAATTTGTAACAAAGACAGTAGGACAACTGAAAGGGGATTCAACTTCCCTATCTCACCATCTCATTGGCGGTGGGTCACAAACGAGGCTGACTCTCTCCCACTCTCAGGGGAGTCTGTGGGTGGCTGTACAGACCGATGTGGCCTTCCACACTTGGGGCAGAAGGTGGCTGTGGGATGGAGATGGCTGGGACATTGGTGTGGCAACGTGCTCCTTGTGCTGTTTTCTCCTGGATTCCCCTTTTTCCCCACATCAAGTGTCCAGCTGCTCGACGCCGTCCCAATTCTCCTCCCCCACTTTGGACGGTCTTGGCTCAGTAATTCCCTGGATTTACCAGACTTCATTAAGCGATGCGCAGAAGACAAAAAAAATCCTAACAATTCTGAAGAAGCCAATGCTTTAGAAATATGGAAGTATTTGTTAAAGGGATTGCTATGGGTCTACTAGCAGGAGGAGTGCAGTTGGAAAGGGAAACATTGTCAGGGTTTAATCAGATGATAGGAACAGGGAGAAGTGAAGGTGCTGGAGGTGGTGAGAGTGTTACAGAGAGAGGCAAGGGCCTGAACGGTGTTACAAAGCCAGTACGGATTGCTGCGCTGGAAAGTGTTGCAGTGGTAGGGAGGGACACATATTTTCTATTTATTCATTCATTCAATAAGTATGTCACTGATTGAGTCAGCATTCTTTGCCCCACAGCTAATTTCCCAGAGGGCAGCTCAGAGTTAGCCATATTGCTACGGGTCTGGAGTCACACGTGAGCCATGGTGTAAGATGTCAGGTAACAATGTCAGATGTCCTTCCCTCAAGGACAGATATGAACCAGTTAACTTTTTCCAGGTAATCAACACTATTTTTATGATGGCCTCACTAATGTCCTGTACAGATATAACATGACATGACATCCCAACTCCTAATCTCAATGCACTGACCAATGAAGGTAACCATCCCAAACATCTGCTTTACCCACCTGTCTACCTGTCACACCACTTTCAAAGAACCTTTTACCTGCATCCCTGGGTCTCTGACTGTACAAGTCCAGCTCTGGTCAGCTTTACCAAAGTGCAACACTGTGTATTTCTCCACTTGCTATTCGCAAACTCACTGGCCCACTTTCAGATAATCCTCTTCACTGTCCACTTTCCCACCACTTCCAGTCTCACTCACAAACTTGCTAACCATGACTCCTGTATTATCATCTAAACCGTTCATATAAATGATGCACAACAATTAGCCAGCACCGAACCCCATGACACACCGTTGGTCACAGGCCTACAGTTTGAGTAGCAACTCTCTATGAACATGCTCTGTCTCCTACAGTCAATCCTGTTTTGTATCCAGTTGGTGAGTGATCCCTGATTATGTGTGATCTAAACTTATTAACCAGTCTGCCATGCAGAACCTTGTCAAAGGCCTTGCTAAAGTTCATGTGGACATCATCCACTGCTGCGCCTTGATCTATCACTTTTCTACCTCCACAAACACTCCATCCAGTTTGTGAGCCATGGTTTCCCATGCACAAAGCCATGCTGACTATCGCTGATCCATCCTTGCCTTTCCAAATGCATGATGATCCTTTCTCTCAGATTCTCCTCCAACAACTTACCCACCTCTTCCATCAGTCTCACTGGTCTGTCGTGGCGGTTGATGATACAAATATTTCTGTGACGTGCCCTGTAAATTCCTCCCGAGCTTCCCACAGAGCGCTGGGATACATCTGATCATGTCCCAAGGTTTTATCAACCTTTTTTCATTTTACATCATCCTGTTATCCAATGTGAACTCTGTTCAATACATCACATCATTGACCTTTCAGGGTCCCTATTCTCTCCTGAGCTAATATTTAGCCCCTGTTTAAACTTATCAAAATGCTTCCTAAATTTCAAATATACTTCGACTGCTACTAGACTCCCCCACCCTTATATATTCTGCCTATTATGGTCACACCAAAATATAGAATCCAACAGATTTTTTAAAAATTCCCCATTTATAAAACCACACATCGCCCATTGCACAGACTGGGAGTGTTGTACACAATGGAGGAGATCACACTGATAGGGATGGTTTTAAATACAAAGCAATGTTGAGTATTAATGGGGATTGCAATGGTGACAGCAGGTTTCAGCAAGTTGGAGGATATAGACCTGAAGGAGGTTACACAGATTGCATGGCTTTAGGGTCTGATAGGGGCTACACAGTGAAGAGGCTGTAGTAACTGGAGGCAGTTACACAGATAGGGACAGTAATAGTGATAGGCAGAATTCACAAAAACGGGGAGGATTGTAGGGTCTGTAGGGCACTACAGACATGAGACGAGTTGTATCAACTTGATGATGAACACAGGCAGGGAGGGTTGAGAGGTTTGGAGCAGTTCACCATGATCGGCAGGAGCACGGAGACTGGAGATGTTATCGAATTGTAGAAGTTTCAAATCACTGTAGGCAGTCAGAGATCATGAGGGACTGACAATGTCTGCTGGGGTTTCCTCAGATCTGAAGGATTGCAAGGGCTTGATGATGTTGTATATGGAAGTAGGGTTGTCGGGACTGAATCTGGGAACAGAGATAGAGGGATCAGCAGGGGATTAGAAATATGGTGGGTAGTGGTCTCTGGTGGAAGTTCCGCATAGAGGGATGTTTTGTGGAACTGCAGGATCCTGCAGAGATGTGGAGAGCTGGAGGGGTTTCACTGAGCAAAGAAGATTTGGAGGGGTGGAGCACTTTACAGGGATATGGATGTTGTTAGGTTGGGGAGGTTTACACAGACAAGGATTGTTTAGGGACCGGAGCAGATGACAGAGGTAAAGACGGTTGTACAGATGGGAAGAACATACAGACTTATGGAGGGTAGTCGTGACAGCAGATGTTTATAAGATACAGGAAGGTTTAGGTTGTGCAGGTTATTTAGACATGGAGGATGTGGAATCGGACAGATTTTCCAGGAGATAACAAGGGCAATTTTGGTTGGAGACAGTTTCACAGATAAGGGAGCATTAGTAATCTCTTACAGTTGGTCAAAGTGGGAAGGGTTGTAGGGGACGGTGATGTTTACACAGATAGGGGTGTAAGAGCTGGAGAAGGTTATAGAGATGGGTGGATAGATAGAGAGACTGGAGGAGCTTGCATTGACAGGGTGTGTGCTGGCCACGGTTGGATGTCACAGATAGGGAATCTTATAGGAGCTGGACTGGGAGAGTCACAGGCATTGGAGCAGGTTCTACAGATCGGAATGCTGCAGGGACCTGCGATGAATGGAGGGTCTTCACAGATTGATCGTGTAAATCAGTCTGGTGAGCTAGGTGAGGTAGATATGGAAAGCTTAAATCCAATGTATACCATCTTCATTTTCCAGACCGGAACTTCAATATCCCTCATAAGCCACGAATCCCTAAACCTGCCCGCTTTTCCCTTCACTCCAACAGGGACAGATTTGCCCTGAATTCTTAATATCACACATTTAAAAGGCTCCCATTTGCCAGTCATTCCTTTTCCTTCAAACAGACTCACCCAGTTGACGGTACCATGATGTGGAGGAGCCGGGAGTGACTGGGATGGGCAAAGTTAAAAATCACACAACACCAGCTTACGGCCAACAGGTTTATGTGGAGGCACTAGGTTTCAGATCACTGCTTCATCAGGTGGTTGTGGAGCACAATCATAAGGCACAGAATTTATAGCAACAGGGTTGCAGTGTCATGGAATGTAATACCAAACACATTTAGTTTAAGTTTTCATCTTTTAGGATGATCACCTGCGCTTTGAAAGCTGGTGCTTTGAGATAAACCTGTTGGAGTATAACCTGGTATTGTGTTATTTTTAATTCACCCGATCGACCTCTGCTAGATCCTGCCTCATGGCCCCAAACCTGGCCCTGCTCTAGTTTCACACCTTAATCAGTGGATCTGTCTGATCTTTTTCCATTACTATGTTAAAACTAAGACAGTTGTGGTCACTGGACCCAAAGTGCTCTCCGACTGACACTTCAGTCACTTTCCCGATCACATTTTCAGAGGGGAGGTCCAGTGTTGCACCCGCCTGAGTAAATTTGGGCCTTGTTAGAGTTGCAACTTGATTTAGGAAACATTCTTGGACACATTTGACAAATTGCACTCAGTACAGGCCTTTTACCCTTTTGATTAACCCAGTCAATGCTGGGAAAATTAAAATCTCCAACCAATACTACTCTATTATTCCGACAGGTATTTCCAATCTCTCTACCCATCAGCTCCTCTAGTACCTGCCAGCTTTTGGGAGTCTATAATACAGTCCCAACAAACAGGTTTGTTTCTTTGTTCTAAACATGTGGCCTCATTGGATGACTCTTTAAGCGTATCCTGTCTAAGCACTGGTGTTATGTCCTCCCTTATCGAAAGGACAACTCCCCTCCTCACTTACTTGTCCTTCTGTCCCGCCTGTAGCTTCTGTATCCTGGAACACAGAGCTGCCAGTCCGGCCCTTCTCTCAACCATCTTTCACTTATAGCTATAATATCCCAGTCCCCAGATCTAATCCATGCTCTGAGCTCATCTGCCTTACCATTCAGGCCTCATGCATTGAAATAAATGAACTTTAAACCAGAAGTCTTTTCCCTCCCTCGTCTGTGGCCCTGGATATCCTGAATAGGAAACTTGCTCTCGATGGCTAATGTATTTTCTCCTAAGTTTTCGATGGTCCATCTCTTAATCAGAGTCCCAATTTCCTGCCAAAGTACTTTAAAGTTCCCAGGGTAACACGAGCAAATCTCCTCGCAGTGATCCTGGTGCCCCTCTGGTTCAAGTCTAACCTATCCCCTCCTTATACAGGTCACCTCTACCCCAGAAGAGTTCCCAATGATCCAAGAACTGAAAACCCTGCCCCCTCCAACAGCTCCTCAGGCATACATCCACCCCCCGGCCTATCTTTCTATGTCTATCCTCACTGGGGCAGGTGGCACCAGGAGTAATCTAGAGATCACTGCCCTTGGGGTCCTGCTTTTTAACTTCTTACCTAACGCCTGATACTCATTTCACATTGTGTTCATGAAGAGGGAGTAGTAAAGGCAGCAAGTCCAGCAAAAACAGATCAGGCGATATCGTGAGTTTGATGAAGAAAACACAGTGCAATAAAACCAGGTGAAGCCATTCACAAGGATAGGGAGTGCAACGGGGTCCTTAGAAATGACTGTGAAATATCCTTGTCAGATCCTATGAAGGAAAAGCCACAAGGTACTTTGTCAGTATAGTTAGAATAAAAGGGTAACTGAGGAAAGGGTGAGGCCTATTAGAAACCAAAGAAACAATCTGTGCATGGGGCCAGAGGAAATGGGTGAGGTCTTCAATGAATACTTCCCATCTGTATTCATGCAGGAGAAAGGCATTGTAGCCGGGGATATCAGACAGGATGGTGAGGTTCTAGGACATGTTAAGATCAATAAGGAGGAGGTACTAAATATTTTCACAGGCATAAAAAGGTGCAGAAATCCCCAGTGCCCAATGAATGTATCCCAGGCTGCTATGGGAGGTAAGGGAGGAGATTGCTGGGGCCCTGGTGAATATATTTACTACTTTGCTGGCCACAGGTGAAGTGCTGAATGACTGGAGGATCGCTAATGTGGTTCCTTTGTTCAGGAAGGGCAGCAGGGATAGGCCAGGTAATTACAGAGCAGATAGTCTGACAGCAGGGGAGGGAAATCATTGGATACCACCCTGAGGATGAATCAAAACTTGCAAATGCAAGGATCAACTCGGATAAGTCATCACGGATTTGGTAGAGGAAGATACTGTAGGAGGAATTCAGTTTAGTTTTTTGAAATGGTGTCTAAAAATACTGAAGAAGGCAGTGCAGATGATGTGGGTTACATGGAGTTCATTAAGGCCTTTGACAAGTTCCCACATGGAAGGCAGATCCAAAAGGAAAGAGCCCATGGGATACAAGGCAAGTTGGAAAATTGGATACAAAATTGGTGGATAATCTTTTCCGTGTTTGAAGTTGTTTCACCAGCGGGTGTACCACAGGGATCTGTGCAGGAACGATCGCTGGTTATTCTGGGGAATAATAACTTCGATGTGAACGCAGAAGATATCATTAGTCGGTTTACAGATGACATGAAAGGTGAGGGTGTTGTTCAGAGTGAGGGGGATGATCTCAGGCTACAGTCTGATGATGATCTGATGATAATCTGAGCAGAGTTTAGTTCTGATCAATGTGGGGTCATACCCTGTGGGAGGTACGATAAGTGAAGGACAGACAAAATGAATGCTTGGACCTTGTGGAGTGCAGAGGAACACAGGGACCTCAGTGGACAACTCAAAGATCCCTGAAGGTGTCAGCACAGGTGGACCGGGTGGGGAAGACACCTGAACTGGGAGCAGGAGGGGGCCCATATCCTGATGAGGCAAATTGCTAGAGCAGCTTGAGAGGATATAATTTAATCTGGCAGGGTGTTGTATCTTAAACAGTTATAAGGCCAGAAAGAAGATTGAGGTTGGTACACAAGTTAAAGAGAGCCATTTCAAGAGATAAGGCAGGCAAGAACATAGCAGGGAATGGGGGAAAACTGATGATTAAACTGCATTTATTTCAATGCAAGGGGCCTGACAGCGAAGGAAGATGAACTCAGGACATGGATTTGAACATGGGACTGGGAGATTATAGTTATTACAGAAACACTGCTGAGGGAGGGGCAGGACTGTCAGCTCATTGTTTCAAGGTAGAGGGACTGCAGGAAGCATCGAAGGGGAGGCAAGAGAGGATGTGTGGTGGTGGGTTTTGATTGCATGACTCATCTCAGCAGTACTTAGAGAGGATTTTCCTGTGGGATCACCCAGCGAAGCTATGTTAGTGGAACTGAGAAATAAGAATGGTTCACACATCGATTTGATTGTCCTACCAATCCCTAATAACAAGTGGCAGACTGAGGAACAAATATGTCGGGAGATCTTAAATGTCAATCATAATAATAGGGCTGTTATGGTAGATGTTTTTTTTAACTTTCCATCTTAGACCAGGACTGCCAGTGTTCAGCGTTTGCAAGGGAGGAATTTGGTAATTGATTTCCAGTAAACTTGCAATCAATATATAAATGGCCTGAAAACAGAATTGGGCAAAATCCGACCTCCCTTTGGGAAACAAGGTAGGGAAAGGGACTGAGGTGTTAGTGGGAAAGCATTTTGCCAAAGTGACCACAGTTCTATTAGTTTGGAAACAGCTATGGGAATGGATAGGCCTGGTCCACAAGTTCAAGTTATAAAATGGGGCCAGTCTAATCTTGATCGTATTGACCAGGACCTTTCAAAAGGTGATTGCAGAGTCTATTTACAGGGAGAGCGAAGTCTGGCACGTGAGAATATTTTAAAAGTGAGTTAAACTGATCGATCAGCGCCAGCATGTTCCTGTTTGTGTGCAGCTCAGTGCTGACAGCATTCGGAAACACTGGCTGGCCATTGAGGGTCTGGTCAAGGAAAAGGGGGCACTTGTCAGGGATAGCCAGCTGGATCAAGGGAATCCCTGAGGATCACAGGGACTGTAGGATGGAAATCAGGAATGCAGAAAGGGGACATGAAATCGCCTCGGCAAAGAAGGACGAGTACAATCCAAAACTGATTTTAGATAATATAGATACAATAAGAGTAAACGACTAACTCGGGACAAAGTAGAGGCCCTTAAAGATCAATGAAGCCATCGATGTGCATGACTTCTGGATATGGCTAAGATCCTAAACAAATTGTTAATTCCAGGACTTACTGTGCACCAAGACTGGGGTACTCAGATTACGACGTTACAACACAATTGGAGTACACTATGCGATTCTAGTCTCCCTGCTGTCAGAAGGATTTTGTGAAACTCGAAGGGGTTGAGAAAATATTAATAAGATGTTTCCAGGGTTGTTGCTGAATAGGCTGGGGCTATTTTCCCTGAAGCATCGGAGACTGAGGGGTGAACCTTTAGACATGTATATAAACATGTTTATATACATTTACCCCTTCACCTAACACTATGGGCAATTTAGCATGGCCAATTCACCTAAACTGCACATGTTGGATTGTGGGAGGAAACCGGAACAGCAGGAGGAAACCCACACCAACACGAAAAGAATGCGCAAAATCCACACAGACAGTCGGCTGAGGAAGGAATTGAAGCCAGGTTTCTGGTGCTCGGAGGCAGCAGTGCTAACCACTGGGCCATAGTGCCACCCCTAGCAGGGGAGTGGAGACGATCCTGGTAGTTATAGACCTGTGACCTTTACTTTGAATCTGGGTAAAGTGTTGGAAATGCTTGTAGGGGATAGGATTTATAATCATCTGGAGATGAGTTCGTTGATTAGGGATAGTCAACACGATGTTATGAAGGGTAGGTCGTGCCCTCGCAAACCTTATTGAGTTCTTTAAGAAGGTGAACAAAGAGATGGATAAGGGTAAAGCAGTTGGTGTGGTGTATATGTATTTCAGTAAGGCGTTTGTTTAGGTTCCCCATGGTAGGCTTTTGCCGATAATACGGAGGCATGGGATTGTGGGTGATTTCGCAGTTTGGATCAGAAATTGGCTCACTGAAAGAAGGCAGAGGGTAGTGGTTGATGGGAAATATCGATCCTGGAGTTCAGTTACTGGTGGGTACTGCCAGGATGTGTTTTGGGTCCACTGTTGCTGTCAATTATATAAATGACCGGAATGAGGGCATTGAAGGATGGGTTAGTAAATTTGCAGAAGACACGAAGGTCAGTCGAGTTGTGGATATTGACGAAGGATGTTGGAGATTACAGAAAGGTTTAGATAAGCTGCACAGCTGGACTGAAAGTTCGCAAATGGAGTTTGATGTGGAAAGGTGTGACGCGATAACTCTGGAGGGAGTAACAGGAACACAGGGTACTGGGATAATGGTAAGATTGTTGGTAATGCAGGTGAACAGAGAGATCTCTATGTCCATGTACAGCGATCCTTGAAAGTTTCCACCCAGGTTTATGGGTTTTTTAAGAAGCCATTCAGTGTGTGAGCTTGTCTTGGTAGAGGGATTGAGTTCCAGAACTAGTACATCATGCTGCAGCTATACAAAAGTCTGGGTGTGGCCACATTCTTTCAGGTCACTGCATTACAGGATGGATGTGTAAACTTTCGAAATGATTCCGAGCAGATTTCCGAGGAAGTTACCCAGTATGGAGGGAAGGTCTTATGAAAGGAAAGGCTGAGGGACTTCAAGCTGTTTTTGTTCAAAAGAATGTGTTTGAGGTCAATTAATTGAGACATATAAGATAATCAGCATGTGAGATGGGTTGGACAGTGAGAGTATTTTCTCTTGGGTGGCGATCCCTACCACGAAGGGAGATAGCTTTACATTGAGGTAGATATAATAGATATAAAGATATGGGACAGATGCCAGAGGTAGGTTTTTTACTCAGAACAGTCGGGGCATGGAATGAATTATCTGGAGCAATGGTAGACTCACCAACTTTAAGGGCATTTAAACGGTCATTGGATGGGCATCTGGACAAGAATTGGAATAGTGTTGGCTACTTGGGCTTCAGATTGGTTCCACACGTTGGTGCAAAATCAAAGGCCGAAGGGTCTGTATTGCGCTGTCATGTTCTGTGTTCTAGTGGGCAAAAATATGGGGTGGAGAGGAAAGACTTAAAAGCGATTTTAGGAGAAAAGTTTCTACACAGAGGATGGTGCAGTTATGGAATGAGCTTCCAGGGGAAGTGGTAGAGAAATGTTCAATTTGGGCAGGTACGTGCCTCGTCTCTCTGGGATGGAGAATTCTGTTGCCTCAGGTTCTGGTGTAGCTTCGAGAGAGAGAGAGAGAGAGAGAGAGAGAGAGAAAGAAAGCGCAAGATACTAAGTGATATCACCAGAGTGCTGGAGATATCAGGATCACACACAACTGTGTTGGAAGAACAGGTTTTGCTTCATCATGCACTGGTATAACCGGTCAGGAATGAGCAACCTGTGAGCAGGTGAAGTGCTGGCCAAGTGGTATTATTGCTAGAGGATGTACCCAAAACCTCAGCTAATGTTCAGGGGAGACAGGTTTGAATCACACCATCAGAAATGGTGGAATTTGAAATCAATAATTTTAAAAATAGTAATTAACAATCCACAAATAAGTATGAGACCATTGCTGATGTACAAAAAACCCAAACACTTGTCCTTTTGGGAAAGACATCTGCCCATCCAGATATGGTCTGCACGACATCCCCACAGCAAAGTCTTTGCCTCTCAAAGACCCTCTGAAATGGCCGAGCAGGTTACTCAGCTCAAGGTCAGCGAGGGCTGGGCAAGAAAGGCTGGTCAGCCAGAGACACCCACATCCCATACCTGATTCAATAAATAATCCATTAGGATGGTCCCACTGGAACCGTGCTGGGAGCAGTGTCCTGGCCAATCATGAAGGTATGTTTATGGACAGGGCTTCCAAATGACAGAGAGGATGCAGGGACAGGCTTCAGGTGAAAGGAGCTTTCCAAATCCGGAGAGAAAACATGGAGCATCGGAACAGTATGGGAGTGCAGCTGAAGACAAGCAGAACGGAGCAGGAAGGGACAGAGGTGAACTAAAATTGTACATTAGCAAATAGATTTGTGACAGAAAATTGTGGGAAAGAGTAAGTTGTGTCTTTTTTTAAAATGGACAACGTCGCTGTAATAAGGTAGATGGATTTGAGACACAGAGATAAAAGTGATTTAGACAGCTGGGAGAGATGAATACAGGGTGAACAAAAATATTCAGTGGTTCACAATCTTGTGCAAACTCAGGCAAAACGGACAACACAAACAATAATGGATAACAAAGACATTACAGAGAAAGCATTTGGTTTCAGATCATGAAGTAGAGTCAGTCTGAATGTAAATTCTGGCTACTACTTGCCACGGACACAAGCAGCAGAACAGTATTTGCCACCGAACAGCATTTCATTGCTCATCACTGCATTCAACAGGAACTCATTGGAATTTTCGGCATTGTGGTAATTTTGGAAAACTTCAATATTTGTCTAATCTGGGACAATCACACAGACAACATTGATATCCGAAGAGGAGTTCGGAGATTTTTTTTCAGTGTTTCTTTGAAAAACACATTGTGCAACTGGCTAGAGACATAACTATCGCAGAGCGACCGTGTAATGAAACTTAGTAAATGAGTAATGTCACCTGCAGAGATCCTTCGGGAAATTGTCATAAAGTGCAGTTTAAATAAATATAAAGTTTCAAAGTGAATCAAGCCACAACTAGAAACAAAAATAACCAATTACATGCGTGTGAGAGGAGAACTGACCAAGGTAAACAGGCTAAACAGACCGAAATATGTGTCTCGAAATGAACAGTGGAAAACATTTGAAGGAACAGTGTAAAACACAACAGAAGGTCATTCGATTGAAACAGTAAAACCCTCAGCAAGAAATTCCCACTGATCCCTCACTCAGGACAAAAGGGATCATACTAGATTATGAGGCTGAGAAGATCACCAAAAAGGACTTAAAATCCCGAAGTGAGAGAGTACTTTAGGAGTAAATCTTAATGGATTGCAATAGGTCTGCTCGCAGAAGGAGGGCTGTGGGAAGGGGAGCCACGGTCAGGGTTCATTGACACGATAGGAACAGGGAGAGGTGAAGGTGTTGGAGGTGGTGAGAGTGTTACAGAGAGTGCTCAGGGTGTTACAAAGCCAGTACGGATTGCTGCAGCTGGAGGGGTTTGCAGAGGTAGGGAGGGAAATAGGTATTTTTATATATTCATTCATGGGATGTGGGTGTCACTGCATGAAAGAACGTTCTTTGACCCCTCTGCTAATTACCCAGAGGGTAGCTCAGAGTCAGCCATATTGCTGTGGGTCTGGAGTCACATGCCGGCCAGACCAGTTTAGAATATTTGATGTACTTCCCTAAAGGAGGTTAGTTAACTAGAGGAGTTCTTCCCACTGATCAACAATGTTTTAATGGTGGCCCCATCAGTGTCTTTTACAGCCACAACATGACATCCCAACTCTTCCTCTTAATGCTCTCCCCAATGAAGGTAACCATCCCAAACACCTGCTTCACCAGCCTGTCTACCTGTGACACCACATTCAAAGAACTGTGTACCTGGGTCACTGACTGACAACACTACCCAGGGCCCGAACATTAACTGTACAAGTCCCACCCTGGTTTGTTTCACCAAAATGGAACACCCCACCTTTATCTAATTAAACTCCATCTGCTATTCTTCAGCCCACTATCCCAGCAGTACTGTTCATCCTGTTGTATCATAGATAACCTTCTTCACTGTCCACTTTCCCACCAATTTCAGTGTCACCCAAAAACCTTACTTACCAGGAAACCTATATTCCCATCCAAACCATTTATCCAAATGACAAACAACAGGGGACTCACTTCACCGCTGGTCACATGCCTCCAGTCAGAAAAACATGTCTCCCATCACCCTCTGTCTCCTACCATCAAGCCAATTTTGTTTCCTGTTCACGAGCTCCTCCGTAATTCCATATCCTTTTACACTGATCTGAGCTTATTATCCAGTTTACCAGACAGAACACACAACACAGAACAGTTCAGCCCAAGGCCCTTCGGCCATGATTTCATGCCAACCTTTTATCCAACTGTAAGATCAAACTAACCTACATACCCTTTATTTTATTGTTATCCATGTGTCTATCCAAGAGTCTATTAAATGTTCCGAAAGTATCTAATTTTACTCCCACCATTGGCAGTGCATTCCAACCACCTACCATTTTCTATCTCTTATCCATCCTTCAATCACTTAAAATTATGACGCTTTGTAATCGCCATTTATTCCATAGGAGGAAAAGTCTCTGACAATTCACTCTCTCTGTGTGATTCTCATCATCGTGTTCACCTCTACCAGGTCGCCCCACTCCCTTCTTCACTCCCATGAGAAAAGCCTTAGCTCCCTCAAACATTCTCCAAAAGAAATGCCCTCCATTACAGGCAGCATCTTGGTAAATCTCCTGTGTACACTCTCTAAAACTTGCACATCCTTCCTGTAAACAGGGTGCCAGAACTGAACACAATATTCCAAGTGTGGTCTCACCAGGATGCTATAAAGATGCAGTAAAACCTCACGGCTCTTACAGTCAATCCCCTTCTAAGGGGAGCCAACACAACATATGCCTTTTTAACAACCCTACCAACGTGCGTGGTGATTTTGAGGGATCTATGGACATGGACCCCATGATCTCTCTGTTCCTCAGCACTGCCAAGTATTCTGCCTTTCACCCTGTATTCTGTATTCAAATTCGACCTTCCAGAATGAATCACTTCACACTTTTCCAGATTGGACTCCATCTGCCACTTCCAGCCCAGCTCTGCATCCTGTCAATGTCCCATTGCAACCTACAACAGCCCTCCACATTACCCACCACTCCACCAACCTTCAGGTGATTGGCAAACTTACTAACCCACTCTCCAACATACTTGTCCAAGCCATTTATAAAAATCACAGAGAGCAGAGTCCCGGAGCTCATTGATACAGAACCCAATGGTCACTGAGCTCCAGGCTCATTACTGTCCATCTGCTGCCACCCTCTGTCATCTCTGAGCCATCCAATCCTGTATCCAGACAGACAGATTTCCCTGTATCCCAATCATCCTTCTTTTCTGAATGAGACATCAACGTATTCTGTCATATCCTCAACGAATTCAATACGGTTTGTGAGGCATGACCTGACCCCTCACAAACCCATACTGACTGTCACTAATTTAACTATGGTTTTGCAAGTAGTCATAAATCCTGTATTTAGAGTCCTCGCCAATAATCTGCACACCACAGATATTCGACCAAATCTGTAATTCCCAGAATTCTACCTCCGTAACATGGCCCGGACTTTACAAATCTTCCCTCCTCTGCAATGTTCCCCAGAAGGGAACTGGAGGGTGGTGGGGGTTACAGAGATAGAGAGGAATATCAGGACAGGAGGAATTTGCAGGCATTCGGAGGGTTGCAGCGCCAAAAGGAGGCTTCAGTACTTGTGAGGTTTCATGGTGATGAAGGTATTTGAGAGGGGAGAGAGAGGGAGGATTGTAGGAAATTAAGAGGTTTCACAGTTTCGGTGGTTTGTTAGGACTGTAAGAGGTTACTGAGTTGGGGAGGGTGTAAGCACTGGTGGATATTACATAAACAAGTGGTTTTGGTTGCAATGGCATGAAGAGGATTCAGGAAGCTGGAGAGTATGTGGTCTGAACGAGGTTACACAAATGGGAAGAGTTGTCAGGAGTGGAGGTGTTGACAGAGACAGCAATGGCCTGATCTGGAGCAGAGGACCCAGATTGGGAGGGATGTGGGGACTGGAGGTGGTTTCACAGGGAAGGAGGACCATAGACCCACAGGAGGTTACAGAAATGTGGAGAGCTGTAGGGCTGAAGGGTTCATGGAGATGGGAATGTTGGGAGGGATGGAGAAGTTTACAGGGAAAAGAATGTTTGTAGGACAGGGCTGGATTACACAGACAGGGACTATTTTAGGGAGCCGAGCAGATTACAGAGATAAAGAGGTTTGTATAATCTGGCGGAACAAACAGAGATATGGAGGGTCATTGTGACTGAAGATGTTTATAGATATAGCAAGGCTTAGGTTCTGGGGTTATTTAGACATGGAGGCTGTGGAATTTGGATTCTTTTTTGAGAGATTGGGGTTGCAAGTTTCGTTGGAGACAGTTTCACAGATAAGGGAGCATAGCAAAATCAGGATGAAGTTCCTGCGGTAGGGAGGGTTGGAGGGAAGGGTGATGTTTACACAGATAAGGGCTGGAGAAGGCTATGCAGAATGGTAAATGGATGGAGGTACAGGAGGAACTTACATTTACAGGGTGAGTGATAGTGACGGGAGGATGTTACATTGTTAATGAGTCTTGTAGGAACAGGACCGGGAGAGGCACAGGCATTGGAGTGGGATTTACAGATCGGGAGTGTTGCAGGGACCTGAGAGGATAACACAGATAGGGATGGTGGTAGGGTCTCTACAGACTGATGGCACTTTAGGGAATGGAAGAGGTTATGCAGATAGGGAGGGCTGTAAGAGCTGCAGGAGCTTGTGGAGAGTTGAAAAGTTGGAGCAGTTCACAGAGGGAGGGTTCTCAGACAGGAGTAGGTCACAGATAGTGGCCTGAGAAAGTTAAAGAGATGGAGAGCTTTCGGGTCCGAAAGATATTACACTGACAGGAACAGTTGAAGAGACTGAAGCAAAAATGCATGGAGATGGTTACACAGATAGGGAGGTGAGTAGGGACTGAAGGTGAATACACAGACATGGAGGGTTGTATTGTTAGACAGAGCTTAGAGGGATAGGGACTGGTGTAGGGATTTACACAGATAGGGAAGGTTGTGTTTTTGGAGAAGGTTACACTGATACAGACAGTGTTAGGGAGTGTTTAATGGACTACAGAGGAGCTCAGAGAGAATGTATTATGGGGAGTGGAGGAGATTACAGACACAGTGATGGCTGCCTGTTTGAAAAGAGCTTCTACAGATCCTCTGTGCTCTAAGGCTGGTGGGAGGTTACAATAATAAGCGTTACCGACTCTTAATGACTTTTTTGATATAGAGAAAGTCTCAGAACGGGACTGTCGAAAGGAAGTATAGACAGTCCAGATGGGTTTACAGAGATATAAATGTTTTGGGGGGCTTCAGGATGGAACAGTGATTGGGAGTGATGTAACGACTGGAAACAGTTATAGGGATTGTTCTAAAAGCAGGAAGAGGTGACAGTCATATCGATCGTGGTAAGGACTGGAGAAGCTTACATAGGCAAGGAGTCTTTTAGAGACTGTTGGAGATTACACATATAAGGAGAGTATTGGAGATGAGGCAAGGTTCAAGAGACAGGAATGGTTGACAGGACTGGACAATAACCTGAATAGAATATCCACAGTGTGTAAACAGGCCATTTAGCCCAACAAGTCCACACCAACCCCTCTAAAGAGCATCCTAACCAGACCCATCCCTCTCCTGCATTCCTCATGGTGAACTCACCTAACCACACTTGCCTGAATACTACAGTCAATTTATGATGGCGCATCCACGTATCATGCAAATGTTGGGCTATGGCAGGAAACCAGAGCACCCAGAAGAAACCCACACATCAGCGGGAGAACATGCAAAGTCCACACAGACAGTCGGCCAAGGCTGGAATTGAAGCCAGGTTCCAGGCACAGTGAGGCTGATTATTCAGAGCACTGCAGAGATTGGACAAAGGTTTATTGGAACAGGAGGAAAATAGTCAGGAACAGGAGAAGTTTACATAGATGGTGTCCATGAGAGGGACTGGAGGAGGTTAACGCAATAGGGAAGGTTGTGGATTCTCTCTACAATTAAAGGCAGGGACAGTTGGGGAGATTGGATGAAGTTCGTCATACTCAGAGTTGTACACATTGGGTGAGGTTGCTGATTTAGCAAGGATTCTACGGACTGGCTGAGGTTATGGACAGATGCAGTTGAGAGTTGTTACAACAATTGAGAGGATACTTCAGGCACATGGATGGTTTTAGTGGCTGTAGGATGTTCGAGAGCTCGGAAGCCTAGTAGTGACTGGAGGTGGTCAGAGGTAAGGAATATTGTAGTGATGGGAGTTAGTCACAGAGACAGAGAAGATTAAAGAGAGAGAGAGAGGGCAAGTTTATAGATCTCGGGAGCGTTCAGGTGGCTTCAGAACGTTACACAAAGGGAGGGCTGGTAGGAAACGCTGTAGGAACTGGAGGACTCTGTTTAGACAGTGAGGTGAAATGGATTGGTGGAAGGTTAGAGGTAATGAGGTGCTGTAGGACAGGATGGAGGAGTGCTGTGGTGACTGGAGAAGGTTACAGTGGCATCATGTGCTGGAGAGGCTGGTGGAAGGTACATAGATGGGGAGGTCAGTATGGGCTGGATGTTACAGACAGAGTGGGCTGTCGGTGCTAGACAAGATGACAGACATAAATATTTTTATAGGGTTTTGGTGATATGGTCATAACACTCGGTTTCAAAGTCGTTTTGGAAAAATATAAGGATAGGGCAGAAGTGAAGAGGCCACATTTGTGGAAGCCCCCCAATCGTTAGAATATCACCATCACTGGGCATTATCACTATCACGAAACAGGATCTGCCAAACACAGACTGGGAGGAACTATTTGCTGTTGGGTTCATATTCAGAAAGAGGAAGTATGTTAAAGTGATACAGGGAGAATTCAAGGCCAGTGTGTTCTCCAAAGAGTGAATGACAAAGGCAGCAACTCCAGTGAATACTGGTCAAGCGATATCATGAGTTTGATAATGGAAATACAATGCGATGAAAACAGGCAAAGACTGACCAAGGTATAGAGAGTGCAAGGGGATCTTTAAAATGACGGGTAAATAATGGGCATGAAATATCCTTGGCAGATACTGTTATGGAGAGGCCACAAGGTATTTAATGAGTATAGTTGGAGCAAGAGGATTCCCAGGCAAACAGCGAGGCCTGTCAGAAACCAAAGGGACACTCTGTGCATGGAGCCAGAGGAAAGAGGTGAGGTCTTCAATGAATACTTCCCGTCTGTATTCACACAGGAGAAAGGCATTGTAGCTGGGGATTTCAGTTGGGACGGTGAGGTCATGTAAAGATCAATAAGGAGGAGGTATTAACTGTTATCACAGTCATAAAGGTGCAGAAATCCCCAGTGCCCAATGAAATGTATCCCAGGCTGCTATGGGAGGTAAGGGAGGAGATTGCTGGGGCCCTGGTGGATATATTTAACACTTTGCTGGCAACAGGTGAAGTGCTGAATGACTGGAGGATCGCTAATGTGGGTCATTTGTTCAAGAAGGGCAGCAGGGGTAGGCCAGGTAATTACAGAACAGATAGTCTGACAGCAGGGGGAGGGATATTATTGGGAACAATTGTGAGGATGAATCAACACTTCCAAAGGCAAAGATCACCTCGGCAGCGTCATCACGGATTTGGTAGAGGGAGATACTGTGTGAGGAATTCAGTTCAGTTTTTTTGAAATAGTATGTAAAAATATTGATGAGGGCAGTGCAGATGATGCGGTTTACATGCACTTGAATAAGACCTTTGACAAGGTCCCTCATGGAAGGCTGGTCCAAAAGGGAAGAGCCACTGGGATCCAAGGCATTTTGATAATTTGGATACAAAATTATTGGATAGATTGCTTTCACCATCGGGTGTACCACAGGGATCTGTGCAGCAACCATTGTTGGTTATTCTGTGAAATAATAACTCCAATGTGAAAGCTGAAGGAATCATTAGTAGGTGTGCAGATGACATGAAAGGTGAGGAGGATGGTCTCAGGCTGCAGTCAGATATCGATCAGATGATAAACTGAGCAGAGTAATGGCAGATGGAGTTTACTTCTGATCACTGTGAGGTAATGCACTGTGGGAAGTCTCATAAGCGAAGAATGTACATCATGAATGGTAGGTCCTCCTGGAGTACTGAGGAGCACAGATGGGCAAGTCCCTGGATATCTGAAGGTGTCAGCACAGGTTGACAGGGTGGGGAAGGCACCTGAACTGGGAGCAGGAGGGGGACCCACATCCTGATGGGGCAAATTGTTAGAGCTGCTTGAGAGGATATAATCTAATCTGGCAGGGTGTTGGACCGTAAACTGTCATAAGGCCAGAAAGAAGATTCAGGTTGGTGCACAAGTTAAAAACAGCAATTTCAGCAGACATGGCAGGCAAGAACATCGCAGGGAATTGGGGGGGGGGGGGAACTGATAATTAAACCTCATTTATTTCAATACAAGGGGATTGGCAGCTAAGGAAGATGACATCAGGGCATGGATTGGAACATGGGACTGGGAGATTATATTTATCACAGAAACACAGCTGAAGGAGGGACAGGGCTGGCAGTTCATTGTTTCAAGGTGGAGATGCTACAGGAAGCATCGAAGGGGAGGCAAGAGAGGACGCGTGGTGGTGGGTTTTGATTGCATGAATCATCTCAGCAGTACTTCGAGAGGCTATTCCTGTCGGATCGCCCAGTGAAGCTATGTTCGTGGAACTGAGAAATAAGAATGGGTCATCACTCTGACACGATTGTCTTACTGACCCCGAATAATCCGTGGCAGACTGAGGAACAAATATGTCGGGAGATCTCAAATATCAACCATAATAAAAGGGCTGTTATGGTTGGGGTTTTTAAACTTTCCAAACCTAGACTGGGACTGCCAGTGTTCAGTGTTTAAGGGAGGAATTTGGTAATTGTGTTCCAGAAAACTCCCAATCAATATGTAAATGGCCTGAAAAGAGAAAGGGGCAAAACCTGACCTCCCCTTGGGAAACAAGTTAGGGAAAGGGACTAAGGTATGAGTAAAGCATTTTGCCAAAGTGGCCACAGTTCCATTAGTTTGAAAACAGCACTGGAAAAGGACAGGGCTGGTCCACAGGTTCAAGTTATAAGATGGGGCCAGACCAATCATGATCGTAGTAGCCAGGAACTTTCAAAAGGTGACTGGAGAGTCTATTTGCAGAGAAAGGGAAGTCTGACAAGTGATAATATTTTAAAAGTGAGATAAATTGAGCGATCACCACCAGCATGTTCCTGTTTGTGTGCAGGTCAATGCTGACAGCATTAGGAAACTTTGGCTGTCTCCTGAGGGTCTGGTCAAGGAAAAGGGGGCACATGTCTGGTATAACCAGCTGGATCAAGGGAATCCCCGAGGATCACAGGGGCTATAGGAATACACTTTGGGTAGAAATCAGGAATGCAGAAAGGGTCCATGAAATAGCGTCAGCAGAAAATGATAAGGAGAATCCAAGAGTGATTGTATAAATATATTGAATAAAAGAGTAACTCAAGACAAAATAGTGTCCCTTAAAGATCAATGAGGCCATTGATGTGTGGAACTTAAACACATTTTCTATTCCAGAATTTACTGTGGACAAAGACTGGGAATCTCAGGGAACAAGAGTAATACGTTAGACCACATTTGGAGTTCTCTGCAATTCCTGTGTCCCTGCTATGGGAAGGATGCTGTGAAAGTTGAAAGTGTTCAGAAAAGATTAACAAGATGTTGCCAGGATTGTTGCTTAATAAGCTGGGGTTATTTTCCCTGGCGCATCAAAGACGGAGGGGTGACCTGACAGAGGTTTATATAAACGTGAGGGGTATGGATTGGGTAAACAGTCAAGGTCTTTTCCCAGGGGTTGGGGAGTCCAAAACTAGAGAGCATAGGTTTAAGGTTGAAGGGGAATGGTTTAAATGGCACTGAAGGGACAGCTTCTTTATGCACATTGTGATGTATGTATGGAATGAGCTGAGAGAGAAAGTAGCAGATACTGATACTATGACAACATTTAAAAGGCATCTGGATGGGTATATGAATAATAAGGGTTGAGAGGTACATGGGCCAAATGCTTGTAAATGGGATGGATTTATTTAGATCTTCTGGTCAGCATAGATGAGTTTGACCAAAGGGTTTGTTTCCATGCCGCCCATCTCTATGACTTAAAAATAGGCATGTTTTCGAAGAGGTGGTGCTGGAGATTTTACAACACAAAGGAATGGAAAGACCCAGGACCTGATTAAGTGTATCACAGGACATTGTGCGATGCTAGGGAAGAAATTCTGGAGCCACGAGCAAAGATATTTATACCATTGTCAACCATGTGTGATGTGCTGGAAAGGCTGGAGGGTGGCACAGTGGGCAGTGAAGGAGGTTTTTTGAGATTACAAAGGGATCTTGATGAAATGGGTGAATGGGCTAAAAAACTGTAGATGGTATTCAATCTGAATAAATGCGAGAAAGTGCACTTGGTAAAACAAACAAGCTTATACAATTAATGTTCGGGCCTCGATTAGTGTTTTAGAGCAGAGGGACCTCCGGGTTCAGGTACATAATCCTTGAAGTTTGCATCACAGGACGGATAAGACAGTGCTTGGCATGCCTGACTATTGCTCAGTCCATTGAGTGGAGGATTTGGGACGTCATGTTGAAATTATGCAGACATTTAGGAGGCCTCTTCTGCACTACTCTGTCGAGTTCTGGTCGCCCAGTTATAGGGAGGATATTATTAAGCTGCAGGGGGTTCAGAAGACATTTACCGAGACGTTGCTGAATATGAAAGACTTGAATTCTGAAAAATGGCTGGATAGGCTGAGTCTTTTTTCACTGGAGCCTGGAGTTTGAGATGTGATGTTATAAAAATTTATTTTAAAAAAAAAATGAGATATAGATCGATATAATGGTAGTTGCCTTTTCCGTAGGATGGGGGAGTCTCAAAAGGAGGGACCACATTTTTAAGGTTAGAAGAGAGAGATGTTCAAAAAAAAGACATGGGGGCAAATTGTTACACAGAGAGTGTTTTGATTGTGGAATGAACTTCCTGAGGAAGGGGTGGAC
This sequence comes from Chiloscyllium punctatum, assembly GCF_047496795.1. Classification (NCBI taxonomy): domain Eukaryota; kingdom Metazoa; phylum Chordata; class Chondrichthyes; order Orectolobiformes; family Hemiscylliidae; genus Chiloscyllium; species Chiloscyllium punctatum. Next base: position 138,777,595 of record NC_092744.1, on the reverse strand, counting down.
GTGGTTACAATTACAACGTTTAAAAGACAGAGATACTAAACGAATATTTTGCATCAGTTTTTACTGGGGAAAAGGATATGGAAGATATAGAATGTAGGGAAATAGATGGTGACACCTTGCAAAATGTCCATATTACAGAGGAGCAAGTGCTGGATGTCTTGAAATGCTAAAGGTGGATAAATTCCCAGGAACTGTTCAGGTGTACTCTCGAACTCTGTGGGAAGCTAAAAAAGTGATTACTGGGCCTTTTGTTGAGATATTTGTATCAGCGATAGTCACACGTGAGGTGCCGGAAGACTTGGGTCAGCTAACGTGGTGTCACTGTTTAAGAAGAGTGGTAAGGACAAGCCAGGGAATTATAGAGCAGTGAACCTGACGTCGGTGGTGGGCAAGTTGTTGGTGGGAATCCTGAGGGACAGGATGTACATGTATTTGGAAAAGCACGGACTGATTAGAGATAGAGATTTGTGCGTGGGAGATCATGTCTTACAAACTTGATCGAGTTTTTTGAAGAAGTATCAAAGAGGATTGAAGAGGGCTGAGCGGTAGATGTGATCTATATGGACTTCAGTAAGGCGTTCGACAAGGTTCCCCATGGGAGGCCGATTAGCAAGATTCGATCTCATGGAATACAGGGAGAACTAGGTATTTGGATACAGAACTGGCTCAAAGGTAGAAGACAGATGGTGGTGGAGGAGGTTTGCTTATCAGACTGGAGGTCTGTGACCAGTGGAGTGCCACAAGGATTGGGCCTAAGAATGGTGAATAGCCAAAGGTAAGGGAGTCTAAAACTCGAGAGTACAAACGGGACATGAGAGCGCAAAGATTTAAAGAGGGAGCTGAGGGGCAACATTATCCACAGAGGATGGTGCACAGACTGACAGGGGAACATGGGAGAAACAAGAACAATGACAACATGGAAAAGACATTTGGGCAGGTACATGGAGGGGAGAAGGTTTGAAGAGCTAACGGCCGAACGCAGGCAAATGAGACTCATTCATTATAGGAAACATGGAGAGCATTGATGAGTTGTACCACAGGTTCTGTTTCCGTGCTGTATCACTCTGTATCCAGTTAAAGAGGATTACAGTACCAATATAAAGTATGTTGTAAACACTGAAGCAATTTACAGCGATAAGGATGGTAGTCTGGAATGCAATACATTTCAAATATGTGGAGGACTATCGGGGAGGGAGGTAGTTACAGGGACAGGAACTATTATAGGAATTAAAAATTACTGAAGACACTGGTGCTCAAGCCATGCCATAGACACAGAGTTGCAGAATAGTGAGTCTTAGCACAGGGATGGAGGGAGAACACAGAACAGAAAGATCCCAGCAGCATTCCCAAACCCTCGTCGGAGGCCTGCTTGCCCCTCTGTTGTACTGATGCTCACTAAGACAGCACAGGCCTGGATTGATAACTATGAACTCCCCATGTTGCCTCAGTGCAACATACATTAAAGTAGAGGTGCTGATTGAGTCTGGGGTGTGTCTGTATTGTACTGTGCTCCCCATCCAGCACTGTATCGATGTCACGTCCTGTTAGCGATGTTTGGAGCCGTCTCATTGCTCCGTGCTCTGTGCACTGTGAGTGATCTTACCTCACTGCAAGATTTATTGAAGACTACAAATCTGCCTGCCCTTTGTCTCTCTGGCTGACCAACCATTTTAATGAGGTGTTGGACGAGACCCCCAGCAATTGGGAGGTCTATTGAGTCAGGAACTTCCTAAATACCTATTAAGACAGAGAAATAGACCAGAATAGAAAATTAGACTGCTGCAGTGAGGGTTACACATGGAGAATGGAAATGAGCCCCACAGATATCTGGAAAATCCCACTCCATCCCTGGGTTGTGCTGTTGCATTTCTCTGGAGTGGAGAATTCTATTGGCTCAGGATCTGGAGTAACTGGAAGAGCGGGAGGAGCTGACAGAGGCAGCAATTAGACCCAGACAGTGAGGGATACCACATGGAGAGAGACTGAGTGATATCACCAGAGTGCTGGAAGACTTCAGGATCACACAGTCATGGTGGAATAATGGGTTTAACTTCATGTATCAGTGCTCAGGGATGAGCAACCAGTGAGCAGGCGAAGTGATGGCCGAGTGGTATTATTGCTTGAGTATGTATCGAAAAACCTCAGCTAAGGTTCAGGGGAAGAGGGTTTGAATCCCACCATGAGAAATGGTGGAGTTTGAAATTAATAATTTTAAAAATAGTAATTAACAATCCATAAATAAATATGAAACCATTGCTGATGTACAAAAATACCAAATACTTCTCCTTTCGAGAAGGACATCTGCTCATCATCACGTGGTGTACACGACATACCCACAGCAAAGTGTTTGCCTCTCAATTACCCTCTGAAATGGCCGAGCAAGTTACTTAGCTCGAAGGCAGCTAGGGCTGGGCAAGAAAGTCTGGTCAGCCGGAGACACCCACATCCCATACCCGATTTAATAAATAATCCATGAGGATGGTCCCACTGGAACTGTACCGGAACCAGTGTCCTGGCCAATCATGTCGGTAGGTTTGTTTGACAGGGTGTTAAACTGACACAGAGGATGCTGGGACAGGGTTCAGGTGAAATGAGCTTTCCAAATGCAAAGAGAAAAGGTGAAGTATGGGAGCAGCATGGGAATGTGACTGAAGACAAGCAGAAAGGAACAGGATGGGACAGAGTTTAACTACATCAGAGAATGTACATCAGGGAATAGGTCTGTGACAGGAAATTGTAGGAAAGAGTAAATTATGTTTTTTTGGAATGGGATAATGTCTCTTCAACAAGGTAGATGGATTTGTGACACAGAGATAAAAGAGATTTAGACACCAGAGAGACGTAGTTACAGGGCGAACAAAAGGTGGGCACAAATATTCAATGGTTCACAACCTTGTGCAAACTCAGGCAAAATGGGTAACGCTAACAATAATGGATAACAAAGGCATTACAGAGAAAGCATTTGGCATCAGATCATGAAGTAGAGTCAGTCTGAATGTAAATTCTGGTTACTACTTGCAAAGGACACAAGCAGCAGAACAGTTTTAGGCCACTGAACAGCATTCCATTGCTCATCACTGCATTAAACAGGAACTCATTGGAATTTTTTAACAAACACATTGTGATAATTTGGGAAACTTCAATATTCACATAATCTGGGACAGTCACACTGACAACAGTGATATTGGAAGAGGAGTTCAGAAAAAAAAATCGGTGTTTTTTTTGAATAACAAATTGTGCAACTGGCTAGGGACATAACTATCTCAGAGCGACCGTTGTGTGATCAAACTTAGTGAATGAGTAATGTCCCCTGGAGAGATCCTCAGAGAAATTGTAATAAAGTGCAGTTTAAAGAAATATAAAGTTTTAAAGTGAACCACAGAAAGGATAAGCTACATCTAGAAACAAAAACAGCCAATTACATGGGTTTGAGATGAGAACTGACCAAGGTAAAGAGGCGAAACAGACGGAAATATGTGCCTGTAAATGAACAGTTTGAAGGAACAGTGTAAATCACTCAACAAAAGAATATTCCATTGAAACAGACAAAATCTCAGCAAGAAATTCCCACCAGCCCCTCATTAAGGACAAAATGGATCATATTACATGATGAGGCTTAGAAGATCACCAAAAAGTACTTCAAATCCTGAAGTGAGAGAATGTTCTAGGAGTAAGTGTTAAAGGGATTGCAAAGGGTCTGCTCGCAAAGGTTGGGCAGTGGGAAGGGGAATCAGTGTAAAGGTTTAATGTCACAAAAGGAACAGGGAGGGTTGAAGGTGCTGGAGATAGTGAGAGTGTTACAGAGAGTGGTCAGGGCCTGAACGATGTTACAAAGCCAGTCTGAATTGCTGCAGCTGGAGGGGTTTGCAGAGGTAGGGAGGGACATATGTATTTTTATTTATTCATTCATGGAATGTGGGTGTCACTGCTAATTACACAGAGGACAGCTCAGAGTCAGCCATGTTGTAGTGGGTCTGGAGTCACATGTTAGCCAGGCCAAGTTAGAATGTCAGATGTTCTACACAAAAGGAGGTCAGTGTACCAGATGAGTTCTTCCCACTGATCAACAATGCTTTTATGGTGACCTGACCAATGTCTTGTACAGATACAACATGACGTTCCAACTCCGACTCTTAATGTTCTGCCAAGTAAAGGAAACCACCCCAAACACCTTCTTCACCAGCCTGTCTATCTGTGACACCACTTTTAAAGAACGGTGCACCTGGGTCACTGATTGACAACACGACCCAGGGTTCGAACATTAACTGGACAAGTAACACCCAGGTGTGTTTCACCAAAATGCCACAATTCACATTTATCTAATTAAATTCCATCTGCTATTCTTCAGCCCACTATCCCAGCAGTACTGTTCATCCTGTTGTATCACAGATAACCTTCATCACTGTCCAGTTTACCACCAATTTCGGTGTCACCCAAGAAACTTACTTAACTTACTTAACAATATTCCCATCCAAACCATCTATCCAAATGACAAACAACAGTGGACCCACTCCACCGCTGGACACATGTCTCCAGTCAGAAAAACAACATGTCTCCCATCACCCTCTGTCTCCTACCATCAAGCCCAATTTTCTGTCCAGTTGACGAGCTCCTCCTGAATGCCATATCCTTTCACACTGATCTGACCTTATTACCCAGTTTACCATATGACACGTTGAACACAGAACAGTATGGAATAAGACCCTTCGGCCATGATGATATGCCAATCATTTATCCGACCGTAAGCTTAAAAAAAAAGTGGCAGAGAGAGTTTAATTCAGATAAATGCGAGGTGCTGCATTTTGGGAAAGCAAATCTTAGCAGGACTTATACACTTAATGGTAAGGTTTGAGGTAGTGTTGCTGAACCAAGAGACCTTGAGGTTCAGGTTCATAGCTCCTTGAATGTGAAGTCGCAGGTAGATAGGATAGTGAAGAAGGCGTTTGGTATGCTTTCCTTTATTGGTCAGAGTATTGAGTACAGGAGTTGGGAGGTCATGTTGTGACTGTACAGCACAGTTGTTAGGCCACTGTTGTAATATTGCATGCAATTCTGGTCTCCTGACTATTGGAAAGATGTTGGGAAACTTGAAAGCGATCAGAAAAGATTTACAAGTATGTTGCCAGGGTTGGAGGATTTGAGCTATAGGGAGAGGCTGAACTGGCTGGGGCTTTTTTCATTGGAGTTTGGGAGGCTGAGGGGTGACCTTATAGAGGTTTACAAAATTATGAAGGGCATGGATAGGGTAAATAGACAAAGTATTTTCGTTGGGGTTGGGAAGTCCATAGGTTTAGGATAAGAGGGGAAAGATATAAAAGAGACCTAACGGGCAATTCTTTCACATAGAGGGTGGTACGTGTATGGAATGAGCTGCCAGAAGAAGAAATGGAGGCTGGTACATTTGCAACATTTAAGAGGTATTTGGATGGGTATATGAATACGAAGGGTTTGGAGGGATATGGACCAGGTGCTGGCAGGTGGGACTAGATTGGGTTGGGATATCTTGTCGGCATGGACGGGTTGGACTGAAGTGTCTGTTTCCATGCTGTACATCTTTACGACTCTAACTTCTATTCTTTTCATTTTATTATCATCCATGTGCCTATCCAGAAGTATATTAAGTGTCCCTAATGCATCGAATTTTACTGCCACCGCTGACAGTGCACTCCACATACACCACTCTATATGTAACAAACCTACCTCTGAGATGTCCCCTTAAGCATCTGCTAATCGCCAGAAAATTATAACCCCTTGTAATAGCTGCTTATGACAGGGTAAAAAAATATCTCTCTATTCACCATCTATGACTCTCATCACCTTGTTCACCTCTGCCATGTCATCCCTCTTCCTTCTTCACTCCAATGAGAAAAGCCTTAGCTCCTTCAAACTTTCTTCATAAGACATGCTCTCCAGTACAGACAGCATCCTGGTAAATCTTCTCTTCACCCTCTCTAAAACTTCCACATCCTTCCTGTAATGAAGGGACCAGAACTGAACACAATATTCCAACTGAGGTCTAACCAGGGCTCTATAGAGCTGCAACATAACCTCACGGCTTTAAAACTCAATCCCCAAACCAATGAAATCCCACACAATATATTCCTTCTTAACAAGCCGATCAGCTTGGGTGGCAACTTTGAGGGATCTATGGATCTGTTCCTCCACGCTGCCAAGGATCCTACCATTAACCAGGAATTCTGCATTCAAATTCAATCTTCTAAAATGAATGACTTCACACTTTTCCAGATTGAACTCCATCTGCTACTTCTCAGCGTCTTGTCAATGTCCCGTTGCAACCTTCAACAGCCCCCCACACTATCAACCACTCCACCAACCTTGTGTCATTGGGAAACTTACTAACCAACTCTTCCACTCACACATCCAACTTATTCATCCAATCACAAAGAGCAGAGGTTCTGTAACCACCCCCTGCAGAAAACCACTGGGCACTGAGCTCCAAGATGAATGCTTTCCATCTATCATCACCGTCTGTTTTCTGTGGGCCAGTAATCCTGTATCCAGACAGACAGGTTTCCCTATATCCCATGCCTCCATACTTTCTGAATGAGCCATAAAGGTGTTTCGTCACATTCTGAAAAGATTGATTAAGAATTGTCAGGCATGACCTGCCCCTTACAAAACCATGCTGACTATCTCTGATCAATCTATGTTTTCATATCTTCTCCAATAATCCGCACACCATAGACATAAGAATGACACGTGTGCAATTCCCAGGATTATCCCTATTTCCTTTCCTGAACAAGGGAATAATATTTTCCTGCCTCCAATCATCTGGTCCGACTCCAGTGGACAGTCAGGGTGCAAAGGTCATCACCCAGGTGCGCAGCAATTCATTCCCTCGCTTCGGATAGTAACTTTGGACGCATCCAGTCTGGCTCAGTGACTGATCTTTTACAAAAATGCCAGCACATCCTCCTTCTTAACATCCACCTGTTCACATACATCAGCCTGTTTCACGCTGTCCCAACAAATGACAATGTCCCTCTCAGCAGTGAATACTGAGGCATAGTATTCATTAAGGACCTCCCGTACCTCCTGTGACTCCAGGAACAAGTTCTTTCCACTATCCCTGACCGGCCCTATCCTCACTCTGGTCATGCTCTTGTTCCTCCCATAAGTGGAGAATACCTTACGGTTTTCCTTAATCCTTCCCAACAATGCTTTATCACTTCCCCTTCTAGTTGCCCTAAGTCCATTCCACGGTACCTTCCTGGTACCTTCTGAGAATCCCTACTGTCTGGAAATGGGCCATTTGGCCCAACACCTCCATACCAACCTTCCAAACAGTATCCAACCCAGCCCCATTCCCCACCCTATTACTCTCCGTTTGCCTTGACTAATGCGCCACACCTACATATCCGTGAACACTATGGGTAATTTAGCATGGCTAAGTCACATAATCTGCATATCTTTGGGCTGTTGGGGGAATCCAGAGCACACGGAGGAAAAACCATGCAGACAGGGGAAGAATGTGCAAACACCCCACAGACAATCACCTGAGGCTGGAATCGAAATGGAGTCCATGGTGCTATGACGTAGCAGTGCTAACCACTGAGATACCGTGCCACCCAATGCAACTCTCTGGAGCCCTGTCTGATCCTTGCTTCCTCGACCTTAAGTAAACTTCCTCCTTCCTCTTGACTAGATGCTAAAGTCCATGTGGACAACGTTGACTGCTCTGCCTTCATCTATCTTTGGCCACCTCCTCGAAGAGTCAATCCGGTTTGTGAAACATGGTTGTCCACTCACAAAGCCATGCTGACCATCTTGAATCAGCCCTTGCCTTTGTAAATGTGAGGAGCTCCTTTCTCTCAGAATCTCCTCCAACAACTTCCCCATCACTGGGCTCACGGGGCTGTAATTTCCTGGCTTTTCCCTGCAGCCCTTAAGTGATGGAGCAGCATTCGCCGCCCTCCAGTCTTCCAATACCTCACTGTGTCTGTTGATAATATAAATATCTCTGTTAGAGACACTGCAATCTCTTCACGAGCTTCCATTAATTTTCTAGGATCGACCTAATGAGCTGGTGAGTATTGATCTACCTTTATTTGTTTTAAGATTCCAGCACTTTCTCTTCTCTGGTGAGGATTCTTTCCAAGACATCACTATTTATTTCCCCAAGTTCCCGAGCTTCCATGTCTTTCTCCACAGTAAATACTGACAAGACTGTTTTGTCTAATATCTCACCCATCTCCTCTGGTTCCACGCATAGGCGACATTATTGATCTTTAAGGGGCCCTATTCTCGAACAAGTTACTCTTTAGCCCTTATTGAAACTTGCGTAAAGGCGTCTGAGAATTGAAATACACCATATCCCCCGTACCACCACACCCTCCTACACCATTACAATTCTGCCACTTATATTCACACCACCAAATTAAATTCAACAGGCTCAAAAACAAATTCTCTTTTAATCAATTGGCTTTCTAAGTGGCCAGTTATTGTATATTGACATATCCTTTCAAACAATTTCAGTTTGCTCCTGACTTATTGTTAGGCTAACATTATTTGTTTTCAGACTGACAGCAGGAAGGGTTGAGGGAGTTCTTGTTTATCAATCTGAAAAAGGTAGCTCAGAGTGTCAGCAGGTATTAGAGAAGGCAAATCAAATGCTGACATTTATTACAGAGGGAATGGAGTCTAAAAATAGGCAGGTCTAGCTAAAACTATGCAAGGTACAAGTCAGACCACACCTCGAATATTATGAACAGTGTGAGTGCCCGAAGGAAAGATATTGTTGCATTGGAGGCAGGTCAGAGAAGGTTCACTCGGCTGATCCTGGGAATGCAGGGATTTTCTAATGAGTAGAGGTGGAGTAGGTTGAGGTTGAACCCAATGAAGTTTAGATAATGAGAGAGAAATGGAATGAAACATCCAAGATTCTGAGGGAGTCTGATCGGGCAGATGCTGGGAAGTTAGTAAATAGAACAGTAGAGCACAGCAACAGGCCCTTCGGCCCACCACGTCAATGCTGTCCAAGATACTATTCTAACTCATACCATCTGCCTGCACATGGTCCATATCCCTCTATTCTCTGCCTGTTCATGTTCCTGTCTAAATCCCACTTCAAAACTTTACTCACATTTCTGCTTCTACGACCTCCCTCAGTAACATCCACTCTAAGTGAAAAAAACTTGTCTCACACATCTCATTTAAACTTCCTCTTTCTCACCTTAAACCTATGCGCTCCAGTATTTGAAACATACACATTGGAAAAGAGATTCTGACTATCTACATTATTTATCCCTGTTCCAAATGTTATATTCCTGTACCTGGTCACCTGTCAGCCTCTGATACTCCCACAAAACAATCCAACTTTGTTTAATTTCCACTTACACCTAACACACACTTAAAAACCCTAATACAGGCAACATGCTGATAAAAACCCTTGTGCACCCTCTCCAAAGCCTCCCCATCCTTCCTATTATGTGGAGTTGAGACCTGCACACAGTATTCCAAGGGTGGCCATACAAATGTTTTCTATAATCACAGCATCAGATGCAAACCACTATACCCAACATTGTGACTGATGAAGGCTAGTACTCCATTCGCTTTCTTTCCCACCTGAAACACTTCTGTTGCCATTTTCTGGGAGTTACTGACTTGCACCAAGATTCTTCTGTATATCAATATCCCTCAGTATGCTAATGATCTTATTGAATTTGACATCATCTCACACTTGTCCAGATTAAACTCAATCTGCCATTTCTGTCTATCTCTCCAACTGTTCTGTAACCTCCTGCAGATGTTAATGAATCAGGGAAACAATGGTTTTGTGGAAAAGGCAGGAAAGTAGAGTTGAACAGTATCAGATCAGCCATGATCTGATTGAAGGAAAGAGCATACTCAATGGGCCAAATGGCCTCATTCCCCTCCTACATCTCATGGTCTGAGCACAAACTCAATATATCCTGCATAATATTATGGGTCTCTGCTCACAAAACTCCTTTATAATGGGATTATTCGATATTTACTAGTACACAGCATTTGATCTACAAATATGATATTATGTTATAGAAAACCATCTCACATCCAATCCAGGATTCTATCCATCACAGCACTGATAGTCAGTGCTGTATCAGTCGGCATGGAGACCACTGTCACACACAGTTACTGTACTGCCCTTGCCATAAGTACATTCAGTGTCCTGACTGTAACCATATTGACATTACCATCACTGTCTGGTGCTTACAAAAGAATTCCTGCTAACAGTTGCTGCTGTTTGCTTATTCTAAGCTCCACTTCTGATATTCAGATCCACGTGACTGTCTCATTAATGCATTTAACTCATCCTTCCTTCAGAAGTTATTGGCTTTTTGCCTAGTCTGCCTATTGGGACTAGATTGGTTTGGGATATCTGCTCAGCATGGTTGGGTTGGACCGAAGGGTCGGTTTCCATGCTGCACATCTCTCAGACTCTATAACTATATCCCAACAAACCTTCAGTCTTCACCTCCCAGCGATGATCATTCTGCAGCTAAATCTCCGGAATGGCAGTTCCATTATATCTGTTCCCTGTCATTCCATCTGCCTTATGGCGAATACAGGGAGTCATTCCTCAGTAGTGGGAGAGGGTTGAACAGATGGGTAGAGGTTACAGAGACTCGAGGATATTAGAGTTAAACGGAGTTACATCTGGTCAAGAATGTCAGAGGGACAAAGAGTTTTGGGGATTGGAGGAATTTACAGAGATAGAGGAAGCTGGATTAGATTCTGGAGATAGAGATAGGGATGGATGTAGGGAGAGGCAGGCAGACTGAGAGGCACAGATGGGGAGAGTTGCTGGCAGAAATGTATTGTGTATACTAACATCATATGGAAGATTGTCATGACTGAAGACGTTTAAAGTTATAAGAAATCTTCTCGGTTCTGAAGGTTACAGATCGGAAGGCAATGGAGAATGCCAGGTTGCTGGGATGGAGACAGTTACACAGATGGGGAGGGTTGCACAAACAGAAAGTGGTTCCTGTGGTCGCGAGGAGCATGGTGTCGGGAATGAGAGTGAAATTTAACAAGATCAAAGAATTGGAGAAGGATAAGGCGATTACAAATTTTTTACAGCTAAGGAAGGGTTGTGGGAGCTGGGACCGATGGAGAGGTTAAAGACAAATACATTGACATGGAGGGTGGTATTGGTGGGAGGATCTTACAGGGATAGACAGGGCTGTCAGGGTTTACAGGGATGAAGGAATTTAGTATCTACTGCAGAAGTTTAGGAATTCGGGTGTTAGGGACTGGAGAACCTGACAGAGACAGAGAGAATGATGTGGACTAGAGGAGATTCCAGACAGAGGTAGGATTATCGGGACTGGAAGATATTACAGAGATCACGAACAGAGCATGGGCCAGGATTGATGCCTGCGATCCCCTGTGCTCTCGCATTGAGGACCAGTACAGCAGAGGTGAAAACAGGACCCTCACAAGATGGTGGAAATGAAGCCTAGAATGTTGCTGTTCCTTGCCCAGATCTATGTCTATGTCCGGTCTTCAAGGTCTGAATATAGAAGTCTACTACCTCCACCCTGTGCTGTTACGGTGAGTGATCTTATCGGCTGCAGGATTTACTGAAGGCGCCAGATCTCCCTCTCCATCCCTCTCTGGCTGACCAACTGTCTTCAATGAGGTGATGGATGAGACAGGAGTTAGGAACATCCTGATTACCTGCATGAGACAGAAATAGACAGAATGGGAACTTAGACTGATGCAATGAGGAAAACTCATGCAGAGTGGCACTGAGTCCAGCAGAGATCTCGAAAATCCCAGTCTCCATCCCTTGCCTGTGCTGCTGCGTCTCTCTGGAGTGGACAATTCTGTTGACTCAGGATCTCAGACCATCTGTAAGAGGGAGAAATGCTGACAGAGGCAGCAAATAGACTGACACAGCGAGGGATACCACATGGAGAGAGACGGAGTGATATCACATTATTAGACACTGCATTAACAGGGAATTGTTTGAATTTGTAACAAAGGCACTGGGATAATTGTGAAGGGATTCATCCTTCCTATCTCATCATTTCTTTGGTGGTGGGTCACAGACGAGGCTGACCCTCTCCCACTCTGGGGCGGTGCGGGTCCTGAGTTGGCTGTTCAGACCGATGTTGCCTTTCACAGACTCTGTTACACTTGGGGCAGAAGGTTGCCATGGGAAGGGGGTGGGTGGGGCATTGGTGTGGCAGCGCGCTCCTTGTGCTGTTTTCTCCTGGATTCCCGTTTTCCCCACAGAAGGTCTCGAGGTACTCGACACCTTCCCAATGCTCCTTCCCCACTTCGGATGGTCTTGGCCCAGGACTTAGCGGATTTGATTAAGAGATGAAAAAAACTCTATCAATTCTGAAGAAGCCAACGTTTAGAAACGTCGACACATTTAAAGAGATAACTAGGGAGTCTCCGAGCAGGAGGAGTGCAGTAGGAAGGGGAAACGTCAGCGTTTAATCAGATGATCAGAACAGGGAGAATTGAAGGTGCTGGAGGTGGTGAGAGTGTTACAGAGAGGGGCAAAGGCCTGAACAATGTTACAAAGCCAGTACGAATTGCTGCAGCTAGAGCTGTTTGCAGAGGTAGGGATGGACATCTGTATTTTCATTGATTAATTCTTGGCCTGAGGATGTCACCGGATGGACCAGCATACATTACCCCACTGCTCATTGTCCAGAAGCCGCTCAGAGTCAGCCATATTGCTGTGGGACTGAAGTCTCAAGTGAGCCAGACCAGGCAAGGATGCCAGATGTCCCTCTCAAATGGACATACGTGAACAAGTTGATTTTTATCAGTGAATCAACAATGCTTATACGGTGGCCTCACTAATGTCCTGTACAGATACACCATGACATCCCAACTCCTACTCTCAATGCTCTGCCCAATGAAGGGGAACCATCTCAAACACCTGCTTCACCAGCCTGTCTATCTGTGACACTACTTTAAAAAAACTGTGTGCCTGTGTCACTGATTGACAACAGTACCCAGGGCCGGAACATTAATTGTACAAGTCCAGCCTGGTCTGCTTTACCACAATACAACATCTTGCATTTCTCCACCTGTTATTCCTAACCTCACTGGTCCAGCAGTACTGTTGATTCCATTGTACTCTTCGATAACCCTCTTCACTGTCCACATTATCACCAATTTCAACTCACTCAGAATCTTGCTAACCATGGCTCTTGTATTATCATCCAAACTGTTGATATAAATGATGCAGAACAGTGACCCAGCACCGAACCCTATAGCACACCGTTGGTCAAATGCCTGCAGTTTGAGCAGCAACCCTCTATGAACATGCTCTGTCTCCTACAGTCAATCTGTTTTGTATCTAGTTAGTGAGCGCTCCCTGGTTATGTGTGATCTAAACTTACTAACCAGTCTGCCATGCAGAACCTTGTCAAAGGCCTTGATAAAGTTCATGTGGATATCGAGTACTGCTCTGCTTTGATCTCTCACTTGTCTATCTCCACACTCACATTTGAGGCATGATTTCCCATACACAAAGCCATGCTGATGATCGTTAATCTGTCCTTACCTTTCCAAAGGCATGATGATCGTTTCCCTCAGAATCTCCTCCAACAGATTACCACCCTGCCATCAGTCTCACTGGTCTGTAATGGCTGTTGATGATGCAAATAGCTCTGGGAGGGGCCCTGCAATTTTCTCCCTCGCTTCTCACAAAGCGCTGGGATACATCTGATCATGTCCTAAGGTTATATCTAACTTACTGCATTTTAAGACATCCAGCACCTCCTGTTCTCCAATGTGCACTCTTTTCAAGATATCCCTATGTATTTTCCCAAGTAACCGAGCTTCCATGTCTTTCTCCACAGTAAATTTGAACACAAAATATTTGTTCAGTATCTCCCCCATCAGCAGTGAATCCACACAGACAGCCTCATTGACCTTTCAGGGGTCCTATTCTCTCCCGAGCTAATTTTTAGCTCTGGTTGAAACTTGTCAAAATACTTCTGAAATTTCAAATATCCCTCTACCGCAACTAGCCTCCCCCACCCTTATCTATTCTGCATTTATGGTCATACCAAAATATAGAATCCAACAGATTTAAAAATATTCCCCTTTTATAAAGTCATACATCTCCCATTGTTTCTAAACATCCAGTTATCATTTATTGTCATATTCTTTACAGCACGTTCCCGACTCACTGTCAGGCTTAAACCGTTTGGTTTCAGACTGACTGCACAAAGGTTTTGGGAATCCTTGTGAATCAATCTGAAACAGGTAGCTTACAGGATCAGCAGGTCATAAAGAAGGCAAATCAAATGTTGCCATTTATTACAAAGGGGATGGAGTCTAAAAATAGGGAGGTTTTGCGAAAACGATGCAAGGTACAAGTCAGACCACACCAAGGTTATAATGCATGCCCTAAGGAAAGACATTCTTGTGTTAGAGGCAGGCCAGAGAAGGTTCACTCGGCTGATCCTAGAGATGGCGGGATTTTCCAATGAGAAGAGGTGGAGTAGATTGCCCTTGAATCTATTGGGGTTTTGAAGAATGAGAGAGAAATTGAATGAACCATCCAGGATTCGGAGGGGCTTTGACAGGTTAGATGTCGTTAAGTTAGAAAATCGAACAGTTCAGCAGAGTAATAGGCCCTTCAGCCCACCATGGCTGTGCTGACCATGATGCTATTCTAAACTAATCCCATCTGCCTGCACATGGGCGATATCCCTCTATTCTCTGTCTGTTCATGTTTCTGTCTAAATGCCCTTCAAATGTTTGCTCTTGTTGCCACCTCTCCCACCTCCTGTGCAGCTTCTACCCTCTCGGTAAAGACAACTCGATTCATTTATCTCACTTAAAACTTCTCACTCTCACCTTAAACTGATGCGCCCTAGTATTTGATATTTCTACATTGGAAGGAGGATTCCAACTATCCACACTATTCACGCCTCTCCTAATGCTATATATCTGTACCAGGTCACCTCTCAGTCTCCAATACTCACGCATCGTTTGGTTTCAGACTGACTGCACAAAGGTTTTGGGAATCCTTGTGACTCAATCTGAAACAGGTAGCTTACAGGATCAGCAGGTCATAGAGAAGGCAAATCAAATGGCGCCATTTATTACAAAGGGAATGGAGTCTAAAAATAGGGAGGTCTTGCTGAAACGTTCCAGCTGATCTACATACTGCTGTAACCTTGAACACTCTTCCTCACTATCCACAATTCCCCTAACTATCCCTAATCATTACATGCCTTTCCAAATGTCGTCTGCAAAATTCCCACTCAAACTGCTGACCTTTTCATCTGAATCACAGATATAAATTACACACAGACATCGCAGCACTGATCCTTGTGAAACATCATTGGCCACAGATGTCCAATCAGAAATTCACCACTCCACATGCTTCCATCGACGATCACCAAGAAAATATTGCATCCAACTTAACAACGAGCATGGATTGTGATTTGATCTTCCAGTTCCCCCTTGCTATTTGGAATCTGTTCATTCAAAATGACTCTATATTTTGATTCCCAGATTAAATTGGCTGTCTCCCTAAAGGACTGCGTCCTTTCTTCACAACAAAACGGGACATTGTTTGGATTTTTGCTGATCCTGCCTAAATCCCTACAACCCCTCAATAATCACATCACTGTCATGATCATTCTGCAGCCACACCTCCACAATAACAGTTCGATCATATCTGTTCCCTTCAGTAACTGCTGTCATTCCATCTGCCTTGTTGCAAATGCATGGCGTGTGTCACCGAGAGAGGGCCTTTGAGGGATGGTTAGAGGTCAGAGAGTGGGAGAGATGTTTGGAAGTGCGATGATGTTGCAGGGTTAAACATAGTTACAGTTGCTACAGAATGTCCTCAGGAGAAAACATTTTATTTTTTAAAGGAAGTTAGAGAGATAAAGCGTCTCTGATTAGATTCCAGAGATAGGGATGGGTATTGGAATGTAGATCGTTACATGGACTATGTTGATCAGGGCGTAGAAACATTCACAGGATTCCAGGATGTCGTACATTTAACAACAGTTGTGAGATCTGGAGAATATCACAGTGATAGGGAGGATTGTATGGACTGGAGAATATTACAGGGAAAGGGTGAGTAGTATGGACTGAAGAATGTTGCAAGCATATGGAAGATGAAATAAGCTGGAGAATGATGCAGCAATAGAGAGGAGTATATGGACTGGAGGATGTTGTACGGGCAGGGATGAAGTTGTAGACTGGATACAGTTAGAAGGAGAGATGAATTTATGCACTGCAAGGTATATCAGAGAGAGTGAGTGATGTGCATGCTGCAAGATATGACAGGGATAGGGAAGCTTGTAGAGACTGGAGGAGAGAGTGATAGAGAGTCTTGTGACAGACCAGATTCAGTTATGAGCATAGGATGTGCTACAGTGAGTAGAGCCTATTGCAGATATAAATAAGGACACAATGGCCACAAAACAGTCACACCTATACATAGGTATATAGGAACTGAAGGAATTGAAGAGATTACACAGGCTAGGAGTGTTGTATGCAGTGGAGGAGATTAACCTGATAGGGACAGTTTTAGGGACTCAACAATGTTAGGAAATTATGGGGGTTGCAATGGTGAGAGCAGGTTTCAACAATTCGGAGGATATAAACCTGAAGGAGCTTTGACAAATAGCGATGGTACAGTAAAGGGAATTGTAGTAGCTTCCGTTTCATAAGCAATCCATAAGCACTTAAAACAGCCTGTTTGACATATGCATTATCTCTCGACCATTCATCAGACAACGCTGCAAATACTTCACTGGCTCTGCCTACCAGCTTAGACTGAACTAGCATTACCCAGAAGACCTCGGGCCACTCTACCTGTCTATGCAACTATTCAAATGAAATACAGAGTTTCTTGACAGTAGAGTCACAGGTAGTTAGGATAGCGAAGAAGGCGCTTGGTATACATTTCTTTATTGGTCAGAGTATTGATTACAGGAGTTAGGAGGTCATATTGCGGCTGTACAGGACAGTGGTGAGGCCACTTTTGGAATGTTGCATGCAACTCTGTTCTACTTCCGATCGTAAGGATTTTGTGAAACTTGAAAGGGTCCAGAAAAGATTTACAACAACGTTCCCAGGGATGAGCTATAGAGAGTTTGAACAGGTGATGGTTGTTTTCCTGGAGAGTTGGAGGCTGAGGGTGACCTCATAGAGGTTTATAAAATCAAGAGGAGCATGGATAGGGTAAAGAGACAAAGTGTTTCTCCTGGTGTGTGCGAGTCCAGAATTATAGGGCGAGGTTTAGGGTGAGAGTAGAAAGATAAAAAAAATTACAAGGGGCAACTTTTTCATGCAGAGGATAGTACATGTATGGAATGAGCAGCCAGAGGAAGTGGTCGAGGCGAGTACAAATGCAACAGTTAAAGGGCATCTGGATGGGTATATGAATAGGAAGGGTTTAGAGGGAGATGGGCCGGGTACTAGCAGGTGGGACTACATTGGGTTGGGATATCTGATCTGCAGGATGGGACCATGAATGGGTTGTGGAACCTGGAGGATGTTATGATTTGAACCACAGGTAATGTTTGATTGGATCTTTCAGCCAATCTTACAGATGGTACAATTGCAACATTTAAGAAGCATTTGGATGGATATATGAATAGAAAAGGTTTGGAGGGAGATAGGCCAGGTACTAGCAGGTGGGACTAGATTGGGTGGAATATCCTGTCGGCATGGCTGGGTTCGAGTGAAGGGTCTGTTTCCATGCTGTACATCTCTATGACTGTAAGATCGGCTGAATGGTCCAATCAAAAATTACCTGTGGTTCAATCATAATATCCTCCAGGTTCCACAAGCCATCCCCTGTCCCATCCTGCAGGTTCAATGAATCCCAGAACCTCTAACCTTCTGCAAGTCCCAGGTCCCTTCCGACATTTGTACCATCCTCCATGTTCTGCAGCCCTTCATACCTCGTAACATGGCGCAGACTCTCCAACTCCTCCTTCCTCTGCAATGTTCCCCAGAAGAGCACTGGAAGGTGGTGGGGGTTACAGAGATATGGAGGGACATCAGGACGGGAGGATATTGCAGACATTAGGAATATATGGTATTGAGGAGGTTTCACAGTTTATGTGTGTTGTAGGGACTGGAGGAAGTTACAAAGTTAGGGATAGTTTTAGATTGGAGGATTCTGCAGAAAAACTTTACGTGGTTAAAGGCAGGATTCTTAGCAGCGTGCAGGAACAAAGGGATCCTGTGTCCCTCAGGTTACCACCCAAGTTGACAGGCTGTTAAGAAGGTGGATGGTGTGTTGGCTTTCATTAGCAGGGGGATTGAATTTAAGAGATGTGAGATTTTGCTGCAGCTCTACAGAACCCCAGTTAGACCACAATTCGAATATTGTGAACAGTTCTGTTCGCTTCATTATAGGGAGGACGTGGAAGCTTTAAAGACAGTGCAGAGGATATTTAGCAGGATGCTGCCTGGACTGGAGGGCATGCCCATAGAAGGTAGGTTGTGGAAGCTAGGGCTTTTCTGATCACAGCGAAGGAGGAAGAATGGTGACTTGATAGAGGTGTACAAGGGAATGAGAGGCATAGATAGAGTGGATAACCAGAGACTACTGCCCATGGCGAAATGGCTATCAAAAGGGAACATAAGTTTCAGGTAATTGGTGAAAGGTTTAGCTGAGATATCAGAGGGATATGGGCCAGGTGCTGGCAGGTCGGACTAGATTGGGTTGGGATATCCTGTTGGCATGGAAGGGACTGGGACGTTATTTAAACAGAGTGTGGAATGGACTGCCAGCTGTGGTAGTAGATTCAGACACATTACAGACATCTAAGCAACTCTTGGATAGGCACATGAATGATAGCAACATGTAAGGTATGTAGGTTCATTTCATCTTCAGAGTAAGATAAAAGGCCAGCACAATATTGAGGGCAGAAGGACTTGTCCTGGAAGGTGCTATTCCATGTTCTAAATAGCAAGGGTTATAATGACAGCAAGAGGTTTCGGGAAGCGGGAGAGGATGCGATCTGAATGAAGTGACACAAATAGGAGGCGTTGCTAAAGTTGTATAAGGTAACAGAGACAGCAATGGTCTGATCTGGAGCAGATGACCAGACTGGGAGAATTGTGGGGACTGGAGGTGCTTTCACAGGGAGGGAGGAGCATAGAGCCACAGGAGGTTACAGAAATGTGGAGAGCTGTCGGGCCTACAGGAGTTCATGGAGATGGAGAGGTTGGGAGGAATGGAGCAGTTTACAGGGATAAGGATGTTAGTAGGATGGGGTGTTTTAAACAGACAGGAATGTTTCAGGTGAATGGAGCTGAGTACAGAGGTAAAGTGGGTTGTACAGATTGGAAAAAGAAATAGACGTATAGAGGGTAGTCGTCACTGAAGATTTAAATAGATACAGGAAGTCTTAGATTCCGCAGGTTATTTAGATAAAGGGGGTGTGGAATCAGACAGATTCTCCAAGTGATAAAGACAGCAATTTTGGTTGGAGACAGCTTCACAGATTAGGGAGCATTAGTAACCTCCTCCAGTTTGGTCAGAGTGGGAAGGGTTGTAGGGGAGGGTGATGTTTACACATGGAAGAGCTGGAGAAGATTGTGGAAATGAGTAGATGGATGGAGACACTGGAGGAGCTTACATTGACAGGGTGGGTGCTGGCAATGAAAAGATATCACATAGACAGTGGGTCTTGTAGGAACTGTATTGAAAGAGTCACAGGCATTGGAATGACTTCTGCAGATTGGGAGAATTACAGGGACTGAGAGGATTGTAGGGTCTCCACAGATTGACGTGTCTTTAAGAATATGTAGATACGGAAATCTTAAACCCAATGCATGCAGTCTTCATTTCAAGACCAGAGCCTTATTATCCCTCTCCAGCCAAGGATCCCTAACCCTATCAGCTTTTCCCTTAACCCCAATGGGGCAGACTGGTCCTGGATTCTTGAGATCACACTTTGAAAAGCCTCCCATTTGCCAGTTGTTCGTTTTCCTTCAAACAGACTCACCCAATCGATTAGAATCATAACATAGAGGTGCCGGTGTCGGACTAGGGATGTACAAAGTTAAAATCGCCCGACACTCGGTTCCAGTCCAACCAGTTTATTTGAAAGCACTAGCTTTCAGAGCACTGCTTCTTCATCAGGTGGTCGTGGAGCACAATCCTAAGGTACAGAATTTATAGCAACAGGATGGCAGTGTCATGGAATATAATATCAAATAAATTTAGTTTAAGCCTTTCATCTGTTACAGTGATCACCAGCGCTTCCAAAGCGAGTTGGATTATAACTGGGCATTGTGCAATTTTAAATTCACAGCATTGACGCTGGCCAGATCCTGCAGAATGGCCCCAAACCTGGCCCTGTTCCAGTTTTCCTCTTCAATCTGTGGACCTGCTGATCTTTTTCCATAACTATGTTAAAACGAAGACAGTTGTGGGCACTGGACCCAAAGTGCTCTCTGAATGATACTTCAGTCACTTGCCCGACCTCGTTTTCTGAGGGGAGGTCTAGTGTTGCACCAGCCTGAGTAGAGTAGGGCCCTCTGTATATTGATTTAGGAACCTTCCTTGGACACATTTGAAAAAATGCCCTCCGTCCAGTTCTTTTTATACTCTAGGTGGCTCAGTCAATACAGGGAATATTAAAATCTCCAGCCTGCGCTCCTCTATTATTCCTATAGTTATCTGCAATCTCTCGACACAGCTGCTCCTCTGGTATCTGTCGGGTCTACAACAGTCTACAATACAGTCTCAACAAAGTGACGACCACCCCCCCCCTTCTTCTTTCTAACTTCTAACCATGTGGAATTTTAAATGAATGTATGTTTTAAAAATTGGAATTAACAATCCATAAATAAGTATTGATAAAAATCCAAACACTTGACCTTCAGAGAAAGACAACAGTTGACTCTCATATGGTCTGCACGACACGCCCAGAGCAAAGTGTATGCCTCTCAATTACCCTGTGAAATGGGCGAGCCAGCTGCTTAGCTCAAGGGCAGCAAGGGATGGGCAATAAAGACTAGTCAGCCAGAGACACCCACATCCCATACCTGATTTTTTAAAGAAATCCATTCAGATTGGTCCCAGCTCAGTTCCAGTGGAACAATGTCCTGACCAATCACGTTGGTAGATTTATGGACAGGGCTTTAAACTGACAGAGAGGATGCAGGGACAGGCTCCAGGTGAAAGGAGCTTTCCAAATCCAAAGAGAAAAGGTGAACCATCAGAGCAGCGTGGGAATGTGACCGACGACAACAGAAAGGAACAGGATGGGACAAAGTTTAACTAAAACTGTAGATCAGCAAATCCATTTGTGACAGGAAATTGTGGGAACGAGTAAATTATGTTTTTTTATTAATGGACAAAGTCTCTGCAACAAGGTAGATGGATTTGTGACACAGAGATAAAAGGGATTTAGACACCAGAGAGATGTGGTTACAGGGCGAACAAAAGGTGGAACATAAATATTCAATGGTTCACAACCTTCTGTAAATTCAGGCGAAATGGACGACACTAACAATAATGGGTAAGAAAGGCATTACAGGGAAAGCATTTGGCATCATATCATGAAGTAGAGTCACTCTGAATGTTAATTTTGGCTACTACTTGCCAAGGACACAAGCAGCATAACAGTTTTGGACCACCCACCGAACAGCATTACATGGCTCGTCACTGCAATAAATGGGAATTCATTGGAATTTTTAATACAGGCATGGTGAACATTCAGTGAAACGTCAATATTCGTAAAGTCTGGGACAATCACACTGACAACAGTGATATTAGAAGAGGAGTTCAGAGAAATTTTTTCAGTATTTCTTAGAATAACACATTGTGCAACTGGTGAGGGACGTAACTGTCTCAGAGAGACTGTTGTGTGATAAAACTTTGTGAATGAGAAATGTCACCTGGAGAGATCCTCTGGGAAATTGTGAGAAAGTGCAGTTTAAAGAAATATAAAGTTTTAAAGTGAAACACAGAAAGGACAAGCGACAACGAGAAACAAAAATAGCCAATGACAGGACTTTGAGAGGAGAACTGACCAAGGTAAACAGGCTAATCAGACTGAAATATCTGCCCCCATAAATGAACAGTGGAAAACATTTGAAGCAGTGTAAAGTACTCAACAAAAGGACATTCCACTGAAACAGACAAAAACTCAGCAAGAAATCCCCACCGGTCCCTCACTCAGGACAAAATGGATCACATTAGATTATGAGGCTGAGAAGATCACCACAAAGTACTTAAAATCCTGTAGTGAGAGAGTGTTTTAGATTAAGTTTTAAAGGGATTGCAATGGGTCTGCTAGCAGGAGAAGGGCAATGGGAAGGGGAATCATTGTCAAGGTTTATTGACACGATACGAACATGGAGAGGTGAAGGTGTTGGAGATGGTGAGAGTGTTACAGAGAGTGGTCAGGGCCTGAACGGTGTTACGAAGCCAGTTTGGATTGCTGCAGCTGGAGGGGTTTGCAGAGTTAGGGAGGGATATATGTATTTTTATTTATTCATTCATGGGATGTGGGTGTCACTGCCTGGACCAGCATTCTTTGGCCCCATGCTAATTACCCAGAGATTGTTGGGGCCCTGGTGGATAAATATAATACTTTGCTGGACACAGGTGAAGTGCTGAATGACTGGAGGATCGCTAATGTGGTTCCTTTGTTCAAGACGGGCAGCAGGGATAGGCCAGGTAATTACAGAGCAGATAGTCTGACAGCAGGGGGAGGGAAATTATTGCAAACAATTGTGAGGATGAATCAACACTTGCAAAGGTAAGGATCAACTCGGTTTAGTCATCACGGATTTGGCAGAGGAAGATACTGTCTGAGGAACTCAGGTCAGTTTTTTTGAAATGGTGCTTAATTATATTGATGAAGGCAGTGCAGATGATGTGGTTTACATGGACTTGAATAAGTCCTTAAACAAGATCGGACATGGAAGGCTGGTCCAAAAGGACTCGGTTCCAAGGCAAGTTGGCAAACTGGATGCAAAATTGGTGGATAGAATACTTTCACCACCAGGTGTACCACAGGGATCTGTGCAGGAACTATTGAACATTAATAACTCGGATGTGAAAGCAGAAGGTATCATTAGTCGGTTTGCAGATGACATGAAAGGGGAGGGTGTTGTTCACAGTGAGGAGGATGTTCTCTGTCTGCTGTCCGATGTCGATCGGATGATAATCTAAGCAGAGTTTAGTTCTGATTGAAGTCAGGTAATACTCTGTGGGAGGTGCGATAAGCGAAGAACAGACATAATGAACGGTAGGTCCTTGCGGAGTACTGAGGAATACAGGGACCTTGGTGGACAAGTCCATAGATCCCTGAAGGTGTCAGCACAGGGAGACAGGGTGGGAAAGGCACCTCAACTGGGAGCGAGAGAAGGACCCATATCCTGGTGGGGTGAATTGCTAGAGCTGCTAGAGAGGATATAACCTTGTCTGGCAGGGTTTTGGACCTTAAATAAACGCAAGGCCAGTAAGAAGATTGAGGCTGGTACACGAGTTAAAGACAGCAATTTCAGCAGACAAGGCAGGCAAGAACATAGCAGGGAATGGGGGAGGGGGAACTGATGATTAAACTGCATTTATTTCATTGCAAGGGCCTGACAGCTAAGGAAGATGGACTCAGGGCATGGATTGGAACATGGTACTGGGATATTATAGTTATTACAGAAACACAGCTGAAGGAGGTGCAGGTCTGGCAGTTCATTGTTTCAAGGTAGAGATGCTACAGGAAGGGGAGGCAAGAGACGACGTGTGGTGGTGGGTTTTGTTTGCATGAATCATCACAGCAGTACTTAGGGAGGATATTCCTGTGGGATCGCCCAGTGAAGCTACGTTAGTGGAACTGAGAAATAAGAATGGATCATCACTTTGATAATATCGGACTGCTGACCCCGAATAATCTGTGGCAGACTGAGGAACAAATATGTCGGGACATCTTAAATATCAACCATAATAATAGGGCTGTTATGGTATGGCTTTTGAACTTTCCAAACCTAGACTGGGACTGCCAGTGTTCAGCATTTGCAAGGGAGGAATTTGGTAATTGTGTTCCGGAAAACTCCCAATCAATATGTAAATGGTCTGAAAAGAGAAAGGGGCAAAACCTGACCTCCACTTGGAAATTAAGGTAGGGAAAGGAACTGAGATGTGAGTGGGAAAGCGTTTTGCCAAAGTGACCACAGTTCGAGTAGTTTGAAAACAGCTTTGGAAAAGGACAGGCCTAGTCCACAAGTGCAAGTTATAAAATGGAACCTGACCAATCTTGATCGTATTAGCCAGGAACTTTCAAAATGTGATTGGGGAAGGGAATTATTTACAGGGAAAGGGATGTTTGGCAAAGTAAGAATATTTTAAAAGTGAGATAAACTGATCGTTCAGCGGAAGCATTTTCCTGTTTGTGAGCAGGTTAATGCTGACAGCATTCGGAAACACTGGCTGTATATTCAGGGTCTGGTCAAGGAAAAGGGGGCACATATCAGGAAAAGCCAGCTGCATCAAGGGAATCCCTGAGGATATACAGGGGCTGTAGGAATACATTTTGAGTAGAAAACAGGAATGGAGAAAGGCTAAATGAAATAGCCTCAGCAGAGAAGGAAAGGGGAATCCAAAAGTGATTGTATCAGTATATTAAGAGTGCATAAGTAACTCAGGACAAAATCGTGTCCATTAAAGGTCAATGAGTCCATCGATGTGTGGAACTGCAGGATATTTGTTAAGATCCTAAACATTTTTTTCACTCCAGAACGTACTGTGGAGAAAGACTGGGGAACTCAGGGAATAAGAGTAATACATTAGAACACATTTGGAGTTCTCTGCAATTAAAGTCTCCCTGCTACAGGAAGGATGTTGCGAAACTTGAAAGGGCTCAGAAAAGATTAACAAGATATTGCCCGGGTTGTTGCTGAATAAGCTGGGGTTACTGTCACTGGAGAATTGGAGACTGAGGGGTGACCTGACAGAGGTTTATATAAACATGAGCGGCATGGATAGGGGAAACATTCAAGGTCTTTTCCCAGAAGTTGGGGAGTCCAAAACCAGAGGGCATAATTTTAAGGTTAGAGGTGAATGGTTTCCAGAGGGACTGAAGGGACAGCTTCTTCACACACATGGTGATGAGTGTATGGAATGAGCTGAGAGAGAAAGTAATGGAGACTGATACAATTACAACATTTAAAAGGTATCTGGAAGGGAATCTGAATAGTAAGGGTATAGACGTATATGGGCCAAATGCTGGAAAAGGGAATGGATTTATTTAGATATTCTGGTAAGCCTGGACGAGTTGGGGACCGAAGGATCTGCTTCTATGCTGTAAATCTCTATGACTTGAAAAGAGTGCATGTTATAAAAGAGGTGGTGCTGGAGGTTTTAAAACACAAAGCTATGACAAGTCCCAGAACCTGATTAAGTGTATCACAGGACACTGTGGGATGCTAGGGAAGAAATTGTTGAGCCCCTAGCAAAGGTATGTGTACTACTGACAGCCATGTGTGATGGGCTGGCAGGCTGGAGGGTGGCATCATGGACAGTTAAGGAGGTTTTCTGAGATTACAAAGGGATCTTGATGAAGGGAGTGAATGGGCTGAAAAACTAGAGATGGAATTCAATCTGAATAAATACGAGTTAATGTATTTTGTAAAACAAACAAGGGTAGAGTTTATACAATTAATGTTCAGGCTTCAGTTAGTGTTTTAGAGCAGAGGGACCTCCGGGTTCAGGTACATAATTCTTGAAGCTTGTATCACAGGATGGATAAGACAGTGCTTTGCATGCCTGACTATTGCTCAGTCCATTGAGTGGAGGATTTGGGACGTCATGTTGAGATTGCACAGACATTTGTGAGGCCTGTTCTGCAATACTCTGTCCAGTTCTGGTCGCCCAGTTAACAGGGAGGATATTATTAAGCTGCAGGGCATTCAGAAGAGACTTACCAGGATATTGCTGGGTATGGAAGGCTTGAGTTCTGAAAAATGGCTGGATAGGCTGAGTCTTTTTTCACTGGAGCCTGGAGGTTGAGATGTGATGCTATAGAGGTGTATGAAAAAAAATGTGGTATATAGATCAATTTAACGGTGGTTGCCTTTCCCTCAGGATGGGGGAGTCTCAAGACGAGGGGCCACATTTTTAAGGTTAGAGGAGAGAGATGTTCAAAAAAGATATGGGGCAATTTGCAACACAGAGGGTGGTTTGAGTGTGGAATGAACTTCCTGAGAAAGGTGTTGATGTGCGTACAAATACAACATTTAAAAGATTTTTGGATAAACAGGTGAACAGGGAAGGGTTGGAGTGATATGGGCCAGAAACAGGCAGCTGGGAAGAGATTAGTTTTAGATTGTGGTGGGTATCAACTGAAGGGTCAGTTTCCATGCTGTATGGCTCTATGACAAGAATATGGTTTGATTCTATTATTGAAGAAAGGATCAGGGCTGGGTCCACTGATGTGCATCATCGACGTAAACGATTTGGTTGAAAATATAGGAGTGATTGTGCGAAAGTGTGTTGATGATCAAATGAATGGTGTAGTGGGCAGTAAATACGATTATCAAAGGGGATCTTGACCAACTGGGCCAGTGGACCAAGGAATGAAAGATGGAGTTTAATTCAGGTGTTGGATTTTGTTAAGACAAACCAGGGAGGACTAACACAGTTAATGGAAGGGCTCTGGCCAGTTTTGTCAAACAGAGAGAAAGAGAGAGACCAGGGGGTGCAAGTTACATTGTTCCTCGGAAGTGGCATCACAGGTGGACAGGGTGGGGAAAGCGACATTTGGCACATTTGCCGACATTGGCCAGCAATTTGTTACATACTTTGGAGATATTTGTAACATTGTCCTAAATATTTCCCTTGTGCAGAGAAGGCCACGGGGTGACCTTAAGAATGGTGAATAACCAAGGGTAGGTGAGTCCAAAACTAGAGGGTATAAACAGGAGGTGAGAGAGCAAGGATTTAAAGAGGGAGCTGAGGGGGAACATTATCCACAGAGGATGGTGCATAGACGGAACAGACTGCCTCAGGCACATGGGAGAAACAAGAACAATTACAACATGGAAGTCTGGAATGCAGTACGTCTCAAATATGTGGAGGGACTATGGGGAATAGAGCAAGTTACAGGGACAACTACTGTTATAGGAGTTAAACATGACTGAAGATACTGGTGCACAAGCCATTCCACAGATACAGTGTTGCAGAGTATTGAGTCTTAGTACAGTGTTGGATGGAGAACACAGAACAGAAGATCTCAGGCAGCATTCCCAACCTCTTGTCAGAGGCCTGCATGAACCTCTATTGTCCTGATGCTCACTAAGACAGCGCAGGCCTGGATTGATAACTATGAACTCCCGATTCTGTCTCAGTGCAACATAAGTTAATATAGATGTGGTGATTGAGCATGGGGTGTGTCTATACTGTGCTCCCCATCCAGCACTGTATCTATATCATGTCTTGTTTGCGATGTTTGGAGCCCGTTCATTGCTCCATGCTCTGTGCACTGTGAGTGATCTTACGTCACTGCAGGATTTATTGTAGGCTCCAGATCTCCCTGTACTTTGTCTTTCTGGCTGACCAACCATATTCAATGAGATGATGGATGAGACACACAACAGTTCGGAAATCTATTAGGTCAGGAACTTCTTGAGTACCTACAGGAGACAGAGAAATAGACAGAATGGGAAATTAGACTGATGCAGTGAGGGTTACACAAGGAGAATGGAAATGAGCCCCACAGATATCTGGAAAATCCCAAACTCCACCCCTGGCCTGTGCTGTTGCGTCTCTCTGGAGTGGAGAATTCTGTTAGCTCAGGATCTGGAGTAGCTGTAAGAGTGAGAGACTCTGACAGAGGCAGCAATTAGACCCTCACAGTGAGGGATACCACATGGACAGCAACTGAGTGATCTCACTGGAGTGCTGGAAGACTACAGGATCACACAATCATGTTGGAATAATGGGTTTACCTTCATGTGTCAGTGTTCAGGGATGAGCAACCAGTGAGCTGGTGAAGTGATGGCCTAGTAACATTATTGTTAGGGCATTTATCCAAAACCTCAGCTAATGTTCAGGGGAGGCGGGTTTGAATCCCATCATAAAATATGGTGGAATTTAAAATCAATAATTTTAAAAATTGCAATTAACAATCCATAAACAAATATGAAACCATTGCTGATGTACAAAAATCACAATTCCTTAGATTAGATTCCCTTCAGTGTGGAAACAGGCCTTTCGGCCCAACCAGTCCACACCATCCTTCCAAAGATTAACTCACTCAGACCCATCTCCCTCGATCTAATATACCTAACATTATGGGCAATTTAGCATGGCCAATTCGCTTGACCTGCATGTCTTTGGACTGTGGGAGGAAACCGGAGCATCCGGAGGCAATTCACGCAGACACGGGGAGAATGTGCAGTCTCCACACAGTTGCCCAGGGCTGGAATCGGACCTGTGACCCTGGTGCTGTGAAGCCGGAGTGCTAATCACTGAGCCACCGTGCCGCCCACTTGCCCTTTCGACAACGAGATCTGATCATCCTCACGTGGTCTGCATGACATATCCACAGCAAAAGTGTTTGCATCTCAATTGCCCTCTGAAATGGCCGAGCAAGCTACTCAGCTCATCGGCAGTTAGGGCTGGGCAATAAAGGCTAGTCAGCCAGAGACACCCACATCCCCTACCTGATTTTAAAAAAATAATCCATTAGGATTGTCCCACTGGAACCACGCTGGGACCAGTGTCCTGGCCAATCATGTCAGTAGGTTTAAGTACAGGGCTTTAAACTGACAGAGAGAATGCAGGGACAGGGTTCAGGTGAAAGGAGCTTTCCAAATCCAAAGAGAAAAGGTGATGCATTGGAACAGTATGGGAATGTGGCTGAAGGCAATCAGAAAGGAACAGGATAGGACAGCGATAAACTAAAATTGTACATCAGTGAATAGGTTTGTGACAGGAAATTGTGGGAAAGAGTAAATTATGTTTTATTTTGAATGTACGAAGTCTTATCAATAAGTCAGATGGATTTCTGACACAGAGATAGAAGAGGTTTAGGCACCAGTGTGACATGGTTACAGGGTGAACAAAAGTTGGACGTAATTATTCAATGGTTCACAACCTTGCGGAAACTCAGGCAAAATGAGTAATGCTAACAATAATGGATAAGAAAGGCATCACAGAGAAAGCATTTGGTCTCAGGTTCAGAAGTCAGTCTGAATGTAAATTCTGGTTACTACTTGCCAAGGACACAAGGAGCAGAACAGTTTTAGCTACACAACAGCATTCCGCTGCTCATTACTGCATTACACAGGAACTCATTGGAATTTTTTAACAAACACATTGTGATAATTTTGGGAAACATCAATATTCACATAAAGTGGGACAGTCACACTGGCAAGAGTCATATTGGAAGAGGAGTTCAGAGAATTAGTTTTCAGTGTTTCTTTGAATAACAAATTGTGCAACTGGCTAGGGACATAACTATCTAAGAGCGACCATTGTGTGATGAAACTTCGTGAATGAGTAATGTCACCTGGAGAGATCCTCTGCGAAATTGTGATAAAGTGCAGTTTAAAGAAATATAAAGTTTTAAAGTGAATCACAGAAAGGACAAGCTACAACTCGAAACAAAAATAACCAATAACATGAGTTTGAGAGGAGAACAGACCAAGATAAACAGCCTAAACAGACTGAAACATGTGTCTGTCAATGAACAGTGGAAAACGTTTGAAGGAGCAGTGTAAAACACTCAACAAAAGGATATTCCATTGAAACAGACAAATCCTCAGCAGGAAATCCCCATCGGTCTCTCACTCAAGTAAAAAGGATCATATTAGATTATCGGGCTTAGTGGATCACCAAAAAGTACTTAAAATCCTGAAGTGAGAGAATGTTTTCGGAGTAAGTTTTAAAGGGATTGCAAAGGGTCTGCTCGCAGGAGGAGGTCAGATGGAAGAGGGAATAATTGTCAAGGTTTTATGTCACAAAAGGAACCGGGAGAGCTAAAGGTGCTGGAGGTGGTGAGAGTGTTACAGAGAGGGGTCAGGGTCTGAACGGTGTTAAAAAGCCAGTACAGATTGCTGCAGCTAGAGGGGTTTGCAGAGGTAGGGAGGGATATATGTATTTTTATTTATTCATTCATGGGATAAGGATGTCATTGATTGAACCAACATTCTTTGCCCCACTGCTACCCAGAGTATAGCACAGAGTCAGCCATATTGCTGAGGGTCTGGTGTCACGTGCAGGCCAGACCAGGTTAGAATGTCAGATGTTCTTCTCTAAAGGACATAAGTGAACCAGATGAGTACTTCCTACTGGTCAACAATGCTTTTATGGTGGCCTCACCAATGTCCTGTACAGCCACAACATGAGATCCCAACTTCTAGTCTCAATGCTCTGCCCAAAGAAGGTAACCATCCCAAACGTCTGCTTCACCAACCTGTCTGCCTGTGACACCACTTACAAAGAACTGTCTACCTGCATCCCTGGGTCTCTGACTGGCAACACTACACAGGGCCCGAAGATTAACTGTACAGGTCCCACCCTGGTTTTTTTCACCAAAATGGAACACGTCACATTTATCTAATTAAACTCCATCTGCTATTCTTCAGCCCACTATCCCAGTGTACTATTCGTCCTGTTGTATCATAGATAACTTTCTTCATTGTCCAACAATTTCAGTGTCACTCAAAAAAACTTACCACAAAACCAATATTCCCATCCAAACCATTTATCCAAATGACAAACAACAGGGGACCCACTTCACCGCTGGTCACATGTCTCCAGTCAGAAAGGCAACATGTCCCCCATCACCCTCTGTCTCCTACCATCAAACCCAATTTTGTATCCAGTTGACTAGCTCCTCCTGAATGCCATATCGTTTTACATTGATCTGAGCTTATTACCCAGTTTACCAGACAGAACGTAGAACACAGAACAGTACAGCACAACACCCTTCGGCCATGGTGCCATGCCCATCTTTTACCCGACTGTAAGATCAAACTAACTTACATACCCTTCATTTTGCCTATCCAAGAGTCTGTTAAAGTGTCCTGTTCCACCCACCCACCACTCTCTCTGTAAAGAACCTACATCTGAAATCTCCCCTTACCCATCCTCCAATCACCTTACAATTATGCCCCCTTGTACCATGTATTGCATGGGATAAAGAGGTCTCTCACTGTTCACTCTATCTTTGCCTCACACCACCTTGTTCACCTCTACCAAATCACACCACACTCTTCTTCACTCCAATGAGAAAAGCCTTAGCTCCCTCAACCTTTCTTCATAAGACATGCCCTCCAGTACAGGCAGTATCCTGGTAAATCTCCTCTTTACCCTCTCTAAAGCTTCCACATCCTTCCTGTAATGAGGGGACCAAAACTGAACACAATCTTCTAATTGGGATCGAAACAGGACTGTATAGAGCTGCAGCATAACCTCATGGCTTGAAAACTCAATCCCCCAGCTAAGGAAAGCCAATACAACATATTCTTTCTTAACAACACTATCAGCATGGGTGGTAAATTTGATGGATCCCTGGTCATGAAATTCAAGATCCATCTTTTCCTCCACACTATTCAGTATTCTGCCTTTACCCCTGGATTCTGCATTCAAGTCTCACCTTCCAAAATGCATCACTTTACACTTTTCCAGATTTGACTTCGTCTGCCACTTCTCAGCCCAGCTCTACATCCTGTCAATGTCTCATTGCTACCTCTAGCAGACATCCACACTATTCACCACTCCACCAACCTTCGTGTCATTATCAAACTTACTTACCCACTCTTCCACTCACACATCCAAGTCATACATAAAAGCACGAAGAGCAGAGATTTTTTGACCTCTCCCTGCAGAAAACCACTGGTCACTGAGCTCCAGGCTGAATGATTTCCATCTGTCATCACCCTCTGTCTTCTAAGGGCCAGGAATTCTGTATCCAGACAGGCAGGTTTCCCTGTATCCCATGCTCTGTACTTTCTCAATGAGCCATAAATGTGTTTTGTCACATTCTCAAAGGATTCAATAAGATTTGTGAGGCATGACCTGTCCCTTACAAAGTCATGATGACTTTCTCTAATCAAACTATGGTTTTCCAAGGAATCATAAATCCTGACTATCAGAGTCCTCTCCAATAATCTGCACATCACAGACAGAAGACTGACAGGTC
This sequence comes from Chiloscyllium punctatum, assembly GCF_047496795.1. Taxonomy (NCBI): domain Eukaryota; kingdom Metazoa; phylum Chordata; class Chondrichthyes; order Orectolobiformes; family Hemiscylliidae; genus Chiloscyllium; species Chiloscyllium punctatum. The sequence continues at coordinate 138,745,472 of NC_092744.1, read as the reverse complement.
TGTGATTCCCAGGATTATCTCTATTCCCTTTCTTGAACAACACATGGCTGATTCACCTAACCTGCACATCTTTGGGCTGTGGGTGGAAACCGGAGCACCTGTCGGAAACCCACGCAGACATGGAGAGAATGTGCAAACTCCACATAGACAGTCGCCTGGGGCTGGAATTGAAATCGTGCCCCTAGTGCTGTGAGGCAGCAGTGCTAACCACTGAGCCACCGTGCTGCCCCATGTAACTCTCGAGAGCCCTGCTTCTGATCCTTGGTTCCTCAAACTTAAATTAGCTTCTTCTTCCTCTTGACTAGATGTTCTATATCCCTTGGAACCTTGTCAAATGCTCTGCTGAAGTCCATGTAGACAACGCTGACTGCTCTGCCTTCATCTATCGCTTGTTCAACTCCTCGAAGAGTCAATCCAGTTTGTGAAACACGGTTTTCCACTCACATAGCCATGCTGACTATCTCTAATCAGCCCTTGTCTTTCCAAATATATGTAGCTTCTTTCTCTCAGAATCTATTCCAATAACTTCCCCAGCACTGGGCTGTAATTTCCTGGCTTTACCCTGCAGACCTTAAGTGATGGAATAGCATTAGCCACCCTCCAGTCTTCCGATAACTCATTGTGTTTGTTGATAATATAAATCTCTCTGTTAGGGACACTGCAATCTCTTCCCGAGCTTCCCATAATATTCAGGATAGACCTAACGAGCTGCTAAAGATTGATCTACCTTTATGTGTTTTAAGATTCCAGCACTTTCTCTTCTCTGTTGATGATTCTTTCCAAGACATCACTATTTATTTCCCCAAGTTCCCGAGCTTCCATGTCTTTCTCCACAGTAAATTCTGACAACACTATTTTGTCTAATATCTCACCCACCTCCTGACAGTTAAGGTGCCCTATTCTCTACCAAGTTACTCTTTAGCCCTTTTTGAAACTTGTGTAAAGGTTTCTGAAAATTCAAATAAATCGTATCCTCGGTACAGCCACTCCTACAGCCGTATCTACTCTGCCATTTATATTCTCATCAATAAAAAGAAAATCCAACAGGCTCAAAAAAACATTCTCCTTTTATTAAAGCGTTTGTAAGGGTCCAGTTGTTGTTCATTGACATATCCTTACAAACATATATCAGCTCCCGACCTACTGTCAGGCTAACTCTGGTTTCAGACTGGCAGCAGAAAGGGTTATGGGAGATTGTGTTTATCAATCTGAAAAAGGTGGCTCACAGGGTCATCAGGTAATAGGGGTTTTGGAAATAGGGAGGGTCATAGGGACTGAAGGACATTATGGAGATAGGGAGTGATGTGGGGACTGTATGAGATTATGGACACAGAGAGTGCACTGGTGGCTGAAGAACATTATGGAGATGGGGGAGTGTTGTGGGGTCTGAAAGGGGCCAGAGAGATCTGCAGGGCTGTTGGGCCTGAAGGAGGTTGCACAGATCAGGAGGATCATGGCGATTGAAGGAGGTTACTCTGAACGGGAGGGTCGTTGGGTCGTTTGGAGATTATGGAGTTAGGGAGGTTTGTGGGGTATGATTAAGGTTACATGGATAGGAAGAGTCGTGGGGACTGAAGAAGTTTATGGAGATAGGGAGGGCTGTGGGGACTGAAGGAAATTATATAGATAGTAAGTTTATAGAGAAGCACAGGAAAGAAGAGCAGGTATCGGCCATTTGACCAGAGTAGGTCCCACCATTCAATATGATCACATCTGATCATTTAACCCAGTACAGTATTCCTGCTTTCACACCTTACTCTGATATTATAGTGACTACTGGCATTTAGTGATACAGCGGGCTGTAGTAACTGGGATGGGGGTGGGTGGGTGGGGGGTGTCTTACAGAGATAGGGAGGGTAGTGGAAGCTGGGGCAGGTGACAGATACAGGGTGGGTTTTAGGAAGGGGAGGACTTTACAGGGATTTGGAGGAATGCAGGGATGGGACGTGGTATCAATCACAGGGAGGATTTTGGGAGCTCGATCTGAGACGGGTCCAGCTGAGAACAGAAGTGAGTCAAACAGTCAGGGACAGGCAGGGACAAGGTAGGACTAATAAATTAAACTGCATTTATTTCAATGCAAGGGGCCTAACATGGAAGGCTGATGAACTCAGGGCATGGTTAGGAACATGGGACTGGGATCTCATAGCAATTATGGAAACATGGCTCAGGGATGGGCAGGACTTGCAGCTGAATATTCCAGGATACAAATGCTACAGGAAGGGTAGAAAGGGAGGCAAGAGAGGAGAGGGAGTGACATTTTTGATAAGGGATAGCATTGCAGCTGTGCCGAGGGAGGTTATTCCCGGAAATACATCAAGGGAAGTTATTTGGGTGGAACTGAGAAATAAGAACGGGATGATCACCTTGTTGGGATTTTATTACAGACCCCCCAATAGTCAGAGGGAAATTGAGAAACAAACTTGTAAGGAGATCTCAGCTATCTGTATGAATAATAGGGGAGGTATGGTTGGAGATTTTAATTTTCCAAACATCGACTGGGACTGCCAAAGTGTGAAAGGTTTAGATGGAGAGGAATTTCTTAAGTGTGTACAAGACAATTTTCTTATTCAGTATGTGGATGTACCAACTAGAGAAGGTGCAAAACTTGACCTACTGTTAGCTCGAGGCAGGGCAGGTGAGTGAGGTGTCAGTGGGGGAGCACTTTGTGGCCAGCAACCATAATTCTATTTGTTTTAAAATAGTGATGGAAAAGGATAGACCAAATCTAAAAGTTGATGTTCTAAATTGGAGAAAGGCCAATTTTGACGGTATTAGGCAAGAACTTTTGAAAGTTGATTGGAGGCAAATGTTCGCAGCTAAAGGGACGGCTGGAAAATGGGAAGCCTTCAGAAATGCGATAACAAGAATCCAGAGAAAGTATATTCCTGTCAGGGTGAAAGGGAAGGCTGGAAGGAACAGGGAATGCTGGATGACTAAAGAAATTGATGGCTTGGTTCAGAAAAAGAAGTAAGCATATGTCAGGTATAGACAGGATAGATCGAGTGAATCCTTAGAAGAGTATAAAGGAAGTAGGAGTATACTTAAGAGTGAAATCAGGAGGGCAAAACGCGGACATGAGATAAGTCTGACTTATAGAATTAAGGAGAATGCAAAGGGTTTTTACAAATATATTAAGGAAAAAAGGGTAACTAGGGATAGAAGAGGGCCCCACAAAGATCAGCAAGGCGGCCTTCGTGTGGAGCCGCAGAAAATGGGGGAGATACTAAATGAACATTTTGCATCAGTATTTACTGTGGAAAAGCATATGGAAGAGATAGACTGTAGAGAAATAGATGGTGACATCTTGCAAAACGTCCACATTACAGAGGAGGAAGTGCTGGATGTCTTGAAACGGTTAAAGGTGAATAAACCCCCAGGAACTGATCAGGTGCACTCTAGAACTCTGTGGGAAGCTAGAGAAGTGATTGCTGGGCCTCTTGCTGAGATATTTGTATCATCGGTAGTCACAGGTGAGATGCTGAAGACTGGAGGTTGGCAAACGTCGTTCCACTGTTTAAGAAGGGTGGTAAAGACAAGCCAGGGAACTATAGACCGGTGAGCCTGACCTCAGCGGTGGGCAAGTTGTTGGAGGGAATCCTGAGGGACAAGATGCACATGTATTTGGAAAGGCAAGGACTGATTAGGAATAGTCGACATGGCTTTGAGCGTGGGAAAACATGTCTCACAAACTTGATTGAATTTTTTTGAAGAAGTAACAAAGAAGATTGAGGAGGGCAGAGTGATAGATGTGATCTATATGGACTTCAGTAAGGCATTCAACAAGGTTCCCCATGGGAGACTGATTAGCAAGGTTAGATCTCATGGAATACAGGGAGAACTAGCCATTTGGATACAGAACTGGCTCAAAGGTAAAAGACAGAGAGTGGTGGTGGAGGGTTGTTTTTCAGACTGGAGGCCTGTGACCAGTGGAGTGCCACAAGGATCAGTGTTGGGCCCTCTACTTTTTGCCATTTACATAAATGATTTGGATGCGAGCACAAGAGGTATAGTTAGTAAGTTTACAGATGACACCAAAATTGGAGGTGTAGTGGACAGCGAAGAGGGTTACAACAGGATCTGGACCAGATGTGCCAATGGGCTAACTGGCAGATGGAGTTTAATTCAGATAAATGCGATGTGGTGCATTTTGGGTTAGCAAATCTTAGCAGGACTTTTACATGTAATAGTAAGGTCCTCGGGAGTGTTGCTGACCAAAGGGACCTTGGAGTGCACGTTCATAGCTCCTTGAAAGTAGAGTGGCAGGAAGATAGGATAGTGAAGGCAGCATTTGGTATGCTTTCCTTTATTGGTCAGAGTATTGAGTACAGGAGATGGGAGGTCCTGTTGCGGCTGCACAGTACATTGGTTTGGCCACTGTTGGAATATTTAGTGCAATTCCGGTCTCCTTCCTATCGGAAGAATTGTTGTGCAACTTGAAAGGGTTCAGAAAAGATTTACAAGGATGTTGCCAGGATTGGAGGATTTGAGCTACAGGGAGAGGCTGAACAGGCTGGGGCGGTTTTCCCTGGAGCTTCGGAGGCTGAGGAGTGACCTTACAGAGGTTTCCAAAATTATGAGGGGCATGGATAGGATAAATAGAGAAAGTCTTTTCCCTGGGGTCAGGGAGTCCAGAACTAGAGGGCATAGGTTTAGGGTGAGAGGGGAAAGATATAAAAGAGACCTAAGGGGCAACTGTTTCACGCAGAGGATGGTACGTGTATGGAACAAGCTGGCAGAGGATTTGGTGGAGGATGGTACAATTGCAACATTTAAGAGGCATTTGGATGGGTATATGAATGGAAGGATTTGGAGGAATATGGGCCGGGTGCTGGCAGGTGGGAATAGATTGGGTTGTGATATCTGGTTGGCATGGACGGGTTGGACCGAAGGGTCTGTTTCCGTGCTGTACATCTCTATGACTCTATCACTCATAGAGGTTATAGAAATAAACTGTGGTCGCGTCTGGAGGAGATTAAAGGTATAAAGGTTTGTAATTACCGAAGGAAATTACATCAATGGGGACCAGCAGAGTTCACAGAGACTGAGTGCGTTTTACTGACAGGAAGAGTTCATAGTCATCATTGGAAATGCAGAAACTAATTTATGAGAGAAGCAGGGTCACTCTGCTTTGTGCCCAGAGACAAGGAGGAGTCTAACAGCTGGAGGAGGTTACTAAGGGACAGAGCTTTTTTGTTGTCGTGACGGAAAGGTTACAGAGATCGTGAAGGTAGTAGGAGTTCAAAAAAGTCACAAAGACAGGGAGGTTTTCAGGTCCAGAAAGGACTACACTGACCAGGATGGCTTAAGGAACTGAAGAGTTGTTTTTTCTTCAGTTAAGGAGAGATGTAACAGAACCCGGGATTAATGGCAAAGGCAGAAACTTGGAGAGTTTTACATATGAGGAGCTTACAGGGATAGGCAGTATTGTAAGGGCTGATAGAGATAGGGGAAGTGGTATCTATGAAACAGACAATGGAGAAACTGACAGACATAGGGATGGTTCTGTGGAACAGATGAATTTACAGACAAGATGGTGATAATGAAGCCTGAGAATTTTCTCATGTTCCTTGCCCAGCATTGTTCCTACATCATGCCCTCAGGGTCTGAATTAAAGTCCACTAACTCCTCCCTGTGCTGTTTACTGTGAGTGATCTTACCGGCTGCAGGATATACTGAAGGCTCCAGATCTCCCTCTCCATCTCTCTCTGGCTGACCAACTGTCTTCAATGTGGTGATGGACGAGACAGGAATTGGGAATTCTGCTGAGTCAGGGACATCAGGAATACCTACAGGAGACAGAGAAGTTGACAGAATGGGAAACTTGACGAAGGGGCAATGAAGGTGATACATGGAGAATGGCACTGAGTCCCACAGAGATCTGGAAATTCCCAGTCTCCATCCATGGCCTGTGCAGTTGCTTCCCTCTGGAGTGGAGAATGCTGTTGGCTCAGGATCTGGAGTAGCTGCAAGAGTGAGAGACACTGACAGAGGCAGCAATTGGACCCACACAGTGAGGGATACCACATGGAGAGAGACAGTGATATCAGCAGAGTGCAGGAATCTATCAGGATCACACAATGGTATCATCAGAAGTGGTTCTGACCAGTAAGCACTGCTCCATGTACTCAGGGAGGACTGAGCTATTTTATTGAGATAGGCTCCTCTGGTGCCAGGATTATGCACTGTGCTATAAATGGACACAGATGAGGAGGGGGACAGGTCTGAGGTGAATGGAAATTCCCAAGTCCAAAGGGAAAGTTTGAAATATTGGAACACCTTAGAGATGTGAATGAAGACCAAAAGAAAGAAACAGTAAGGGACTGAGTTTAATTGAAATATGACATTGTCAAACAGATTTGTGACAGGAAATTATTGGTTAAAGTAAATTAAATGCCATTTCCGCCCCTCACAATTCCTCATACACCACAAGTGACTTCACTTCTGCCCCTCATATCATCGCTGATGTCACAGACTCAGTGATTTCCACCCCCCCCCCCCCACTGCCTTGTTTGCCACCACTTCCACCCCCACCAACGCCACTCACCTGCATTCTGCTGACACGCCCCAGGTCCCACAGTCACCTTCTCTGCCCCCAGAACCCTGAGGGGAACACCACCCCTGCTCATGACTCCATCCCCATTCCCCCAACAACACACCCACTCCAGTTACAGGCTCCATAGCCTCCCCAGCTCCACACCTACGCTTGAACCCAGCTCCCAGTCCTGCCGAGTTTTCACGATTCCAAAAGCTTTTTTGCACAGCAAATAAAATTAAAGAAAATAACGTAAACTGTCTGAATATAACAGTTTTAAAGCTTTCAACCTCCTGTAAAACAAAATCCTGTCTATTCCCAGACACCATCACTTTCCAGCTACTTAAACTCCAGGGAAATATTCCCTCCCTGTCTGAACGTTTGGTTTGATTTAGCTGCTTTTCAGTTGTCATTCTGTGAGGTGTGAAGCGGACTTTGTCCCCATTTCTCTGACTCCGAAACGTGAGCACAACAACCTTCCCACCATCAAAATTATCATTATGCCATTTTGCTTTTGGTTAACCTATAATCTCCAGCAGTACAAAAGTGAGGACTGCAGATGCTGGAAACCAGAGCCTAGATTAGGGTGGTGCTGGAAAAGGCCTCTCACCAAAATGTTGATTTTCCAGCTCCTCGGATCCGACCTGACCTGCTGTGCTTTTCCAGTACCACTCTAATCTAGACATATAATCACCAGAAGTAAACCATTTGTGTAACCAATTGAATATTTCCGAACAAAGCCTATTACGGGTCAAACAAACCATTACAAGTGACAGAGTGAGAAGGGACTAAATCAAAGTAGAGTTGTGGGGAGGGGGCAGCGGTGGAGCTAAAGAACAGTATCCCCTGCGGTGCCCACCTCGATCTAAAGGCATCGAGAGCTTTGATACACACCACATGCTCCTTCTCCAAGGACACCATGCTGTGTAGCCTTTATCCTCAATCATAGAATAAAATCCCTACAGTGTGGAAGGAGAGCATTGGCCCATCAGACCGCACCGACCATCCGAAGAACATTCCGCCCAGAGCACTCCATCACTGTAACACTGCATTTCCCATGGCTGATCCTCCTAGTCTGCACATTCCTGGATAGTGTGGTCAATTTAGCACGACTGATCCACCGAACCTGCACATCATTGGACTATGGGAGGAAACCAGAGCACCTGGAGGGGACCCACACTATAATGGGGAGAATGTGGGAACTCCACACAGGCCGTTGGCCAAGGCTGGACTCCAACCTTGTACCTGATGCTGTGAAGCAGCCGTGTTCCAGTCACAATTTAAATCAAAACAGATGATCCCTGCTCATTGTCACATTGCTGTTTGTGGAGACTTACTGCCCAGAGAGACATCCTGAGGTTCAGAAAGTGGCAATGTAAGTTCAGTCAAATCCAGCTCAGTTAATGTGGTTAACAACAACAACATCAATACTCCAGCAGTGTCATCATGTACAAGGTCCACTCCTGACTCTGATGGACAGTAACATCAGAATCAGAGTCCTGCAGTCCACACGGAGCAGGGGGATGACCACTTCCCTGTGAGCACTCACAGGTCTCTCAATCGTGTTGAGGATGCAGCAAATCCATTGTCACACAGAGGGGTGAACAGCTCCTACCCAGTGTGAACACGCTGGGGTCTTGGGGGCAGGATGAATCACTGAATCCCTTCTCCCACACTGACCATCTGAATGGCCTCTCCCCATCTGTGGGCTCACTGGGGACTCCGCAGGTACTGCATTTGAGTGAAACTCCCCCCACACTGGGAACAAATGAATGACCTTTCCCCAGAGTGAGCTCGCTGGTGTTTAAGCAGGTCAGAGGACTGAGTGAATGCTTTCCCACACACTGAGCAGGTGAATGGCCTCTCCCTGGTGGGAATGCACTAATGTCTCCACAGGTGAGAGATTTGATTGAATCCTTTCTCACACATGGAGCAGGTGAAGGGTCTAAATCCACTGTGCCATCTCTGGTGCCTCAACAGATTGTAAGATCGTGTAAATCCCTTCCCATACGTGGGGCAGGTGAACGGCCTCTCCGCAATGTGACTGTGTCGGTGGGTGTCCCACTGGGTGGGGTAAGTGAATTCGTTATTCTGATTGAGTACGTCCTCCTGTTTTCTCGTTTGTTATTGACAATCTCATTCCCCTCGCACCAGAGCCTGTTCCAGTGTTACAGAAACAACAGAATGGTCAGCTGCAGCTGGTCACCTGACTGATCACTGGACACGAACGGTTCACTCTCCACAGATGCTGCCAGACCTACTGAATTTTTCTAGCAATTTCTGATTTCCCAGCATTTGACGATGTTTAGTTTTCCAATACTCATCTTGTGTGTTTCAGAGGAGTTTATTGATGAAATTAGATTGTTTTGAAAATTGTACGTTAGGTCACACATCAGCTATGATCATCATGAATGGCAGAGCAGAGGTGAGGGGCTGAATGGCCTCCTCCTGTTCCAATGAAAGTTACCCATTGGCAGCTTGTTGTTACATTTCCCCTCACTGCTCACTTCACCCCCATGACGAATACACTGTTATTGACTGAACAAACCTCCTGTGTTTGAACTAAACCTGCTCATGTTCAGTGGCTCCCTCTCCTGCCACCCTGGTTTAACTCTCATCATGGAATGCTGTCTTGTATTACTGCAGGAATGCCCACAAGGACTAATCCTGGATGTTCAAAGTTTGGGAGAAGATTTGTAGCTCGGGTGCTCATTGTTGTGGTTCTGTTCGCCGAGCTGGGAATTTGTCTTGCAAACGTTTCGTCCCCTGTCTAGGTGACATCCTCAGTGCTTGGGAGCCTCCTGTGAAGTGCTTCTGTGCCGTTTCCTCCGGCATTTATAGTGGCCTGTCTCTGCCGCTTCCGGTTGTCAGTTCCAGCTGTCTGCTGTAGTGGCCGGTATATTGGGTCCAGGTCGATGTGTTTGTTGATAGAGTCTGTGGAAGAGTGCCATGCCTCTAGGAATTCCCTGGCTGTTCTCGATTTGGCTTGTCCTATAATAATAGTGTTGTCCCAGTCGAATTCATGTTGCTTGTCATCTGTGTGTGTGGCTACTAAGGATAGCTGGTCGTGTCGTTTCGTGGCTAGTTGGCGTTCATGGATATGGATTGTTAGCTGTCTTCCTGTTTGTCCTATGTAGTGTTTTGTGCAGTCCTTGTCCCATGCAATGATCACACAGTTTTGTCAATTTGTATTTCAAAGAATTGTCATGAGATTCCTGTTTATTTAAGAGTATCATTGATTTATTCTGTTGTTATTGTAAAATATTGTTTAATTTCCAATCCATTTCACACAGAAACTACCTAATTAATTCCCATTCAAATTACAACAATAAACGGCTGATTAATTTTCATTTGAGAAACTACATGAAACACAATATTGCAGTCCTGCCGTCCTGAGTGGGAACATTATGAAAGGAGCTTGTGGAGCTGTGGTAATGTCTCTATTACCATACCTGAGGGAAGGTTTCAAATCACACCTTCAACAGAAATATATCAAGAGCTATCTGAATGTTGATTAGAGAGTGTTTGAAAGCATATTTTGAAAGCATATTGAAAGCATTTTGAAAGCATATCAATCTTATGAATTATGAATAGGTGGATGGAAAATAGAAACAAATTCCTGACAATTCATGAATGAATAGTAATAAGAAATTTAATTTGTTCAAAGCACATAACAATATTTAGATGAATTGCAATATTTAGTTACAATTGTAGGTGATCAACTGGCCAATGAATAATATGAAGTTGCATTTGGTTATTTTGCTGAAGAGGAATTTCGCCTGTTTATATTTTTCATCTTTCTAATACTGGAGAATAAGGATTTATGTGCTTGAAATGTCTGAAGTATGTTCTTTCAAACAGAGAAACAAAAATCAGTGAGTATCATTTCTTAGACACTTCCAAATTTAAGATTGCAACATTCTCAATTACTTTTTCAAGGAATGTTGAACTAGCAGAATTAGTGCATCGTTTTATTAGTGATCTGAAGAAAATAAGTAGTAGATATGGTGATGATTGAAATGCACAGCAGATTGAAGTATATTTCATGTTGTTTTGAAAAGCAGTTCAATCTATGCTCACGTATTTTCTCATGAATATTTGGAGCTGCTCTGACACATCTCTGCTGAAGGTGGGAATTGAAATCATTCCTCCTGATCTTGTCATAGAGACACTGTCAGAGCTCCACAAGGACCCTTCATAATGTTCCCACCCCCGAAGGACAGGACCATAGTCACATGCTTACTGTGGCAAAACAAATGAAAACTAATCAGATGTTTATTGTAATAATTTGTATGGGAATTAATTACATATTTGCTGTGTGTAATGAACTGACAAAATGAATTAGTAATTTACAGTAATGATGTAACAAAGCAATAATGACTTTAATTAAATATGAATCTCATGATGATTCATGAGAGGAAAAAATGCCTAATCATTTGATCATTGTAAACTGATGAACAAAAATCAATAAAATAAGTCCATATGTTCAAAGCAAGTTTTCACAGAATAAAAGGAAAATTCAAATGTTTTTTGCAACAGAAATGAATAGGAAAATAAATGAATTAGTCACACAATGAGACTATTCGTCTGAAGACAACTTCCCTTCTTTCCAGAAATGTTCACTTCCCAAAGTTCAAAATGTACTGTGACTATTTCATGAAACAATAGAGATTTAGTTCCTTTTGTTGTACTTCAAAACGTCACAATAAATTTAAATGATTTTGTTCCATGAAAAATGATTAACTTGTACCGTGTTTATAAATACAGTAAATGTTAACATGTAAGCGAAACATAATTAAATCAATTCAACTTTTGCTAGGGTTAAAATATAAATTGATATTTACAACACACACTGCAAATCTTTACATTATTTCATGTATGAGCCATAATTCCACAGATATACCCTGAACTATATTGAACAATGATTAGATAATAGCAGCAATTGGATTGTCAAATATCTATCAGTTAATTTAAGAATACTGAGAAATCTTCGTTGATTATTTCACTGAACAATGTGGAGAAACGACCAGGAATTATTCTAATGTAAAGTAATTACAGTTCTCTGAACACTTCAGGCTGAGATTACCGTGATCATTCAAATGAGCAATAATCAAATATTTACAATGAGGCATTGAATGGGAAGTCATTGGTTCCATTATGGGATCGTTCAACTGAGAAGTAAATTGATGTTTATATTGTAGTGTTCGTAGTCTGAAACAATTGATGCAATTGAAATGCTATTCTCACTATATTTATTAGAAAGACTAACTCCAATAATTGTGCAATTATTGTAATGGCAGTGACTGGAAAAATAACATTATAATCAGTAAAAATAAACTGATTTAATATTCTAGAAGGACTTTGCTGTTATGATTATTGGATATTCATTAAAATCTGTAAACTGAGGGATTCAATATAATGGCTAGCTTTATGGATTCACAAAAATGATCCATTCAGCAGAATTGTTTTTGGGTCAAACATGCAGGATTACAAGAATGACAAGTTTCCATCCATTAGTTTGCTTCTTGAGACGTGCTTTTAATTTCTATACTTTTGTTCATGGCCAATGTTTAGACATTCCTGTCAGAAGTAGGAAGTTAATAGGTAGATAGTGAAAGCGCGTATGACAGTGAACGTAAGATAAAGGGAACTTCCATAATTTTGTGATGATTGTACATTGATAAATAACTTTGGAGTAAAAAAAGTAAATCCACATGTTCAAAGTTGTTTTTTTACTCATAACAAATTGAAAATTAAAAAATCCTTCTGCAGTGCACATGATTTGAAAACACATCAGTCACTCGTCAAAAAAAATACCAGTCACAGAAAACATCGGCTCGAGACAATAAGCCCTTATGAAGAGTATTCTATTCAACAGTAATTCGAGGACCTTGAACATCTTCATGTCGTTCTTGCAAAGAACATTTATTATTCCTGAAGTTTTATTATTGTAAATATTTCAACATTTGGATCAGAACCAGGAAGATTATGAGAAACGATTCACATGAGTATTTTCGTGAGTGAAAGTCAAAATAAATTTTACAGTGCCAAGTTTCACTATTTTGTCTGAATAAGCAGACAAAGATTTTTCATGTGCGAGCTCAAAATGTTTTCAACTACAGTTGTACTAAGCCAAAATACATTATTTTATTTTGCAATACTTCAAGGGGATTGGAAATCTATGTATGCTGATGTAAGCGTCCTCGCTCATTTGTAATAAAGCATTGTTATTGGGTTTAGCGAAATATGTCGTATGCAATTACTGAAGTGAAATTTAAGAAATCAAGTGCATTTGTTGGATGGAACTGCTCCAAAATGTTTACTGTGATTCTTGTTCTCAGAAACAATAAAATATTTACTCAGGTTTTTCTCTTGAGCAGTAATTAGATGACCAGGAAGACAGTTCAGTGAGCATTTTTTCAATTACAATTATATTATATTAATATGGAAAGGGATTAATAATCGTGTGTTAAATATATTAATTAAAGTCACATTTTCTTTTAAAAATTACAACAATTCCTTTGTGCAACAATAATTTGGAGATGTCACTGTTGGACTAGAGTGCATCCAAGGAACAGGAGAATCGACGTTTCGGGCATAAGCCCTTCTTCGCTTTTCCATCAACACATTTTCAGCTCTGATCTCCAGCATCTGCCGTCCTCACTTTCTCCCTGTTTGACGAGGGTGGACCAAGTTAAAAATCACATGACACCAGGTTATAGTCCAACATGTTTATTTGGAAGGACTAGCTTTGAAGGCTATGGCTCTGCATCTGGTGATCTGGTCTCTAAGGAGACACACTACTAGAGCTACACAAGTGCCTTTCATTATCGTCCCAACAAGGAAGGTTGGGATTATAATCAATTGGGATTACTCAAATGAAAACTAACCAGTCTTCATTCTGATATTTGGGCTGGGAATTCATTAGACTGTTTCTCTGTCATGGACTGAGAATGAACTAGTAATTCACTATAATAATGTTACTAAGCACATATGCTCTTACTTACAAATTAATATCAGGACAATTGAAAGATAGATAAATTGACATATCATGAGCTTATTGTAAATTCATAAAAAATACAACTACTGAATATGTTTAAAGCAGTTTTTCTTATAAAGAAAAAGATAATGAGAATGTTTAGCAGTCGGACGGAATCTTAAGAAAAGGTCATTCACTGTGACTATTCAGCTGCAGACATCTTCTCTTCCTTCCACAAATGTATAACTTGCAACAATTCCAAATGTATTCTGATTGATAAAGGAAAGAGCAAACACCTGTAAATTCCATTTTTTTGTTTCCAAAAAATGTCACAAATTTAATTTTTTTTAGCTTTAAAATATTTAAATCTTACTGTGATCAGAATTACAATAAATCTTTGTGTTGAAGAAAAATATAATCAAATCAAATCAAAATAAGCATCGATATTCACAATAATTGGGAGAGTGAACACTGCAATATCTTTCCATCACTTGATGTACTGAGCCATAATTCCACTTTTCTATCCTTTTCTTGATTGATCAGTGGTTAGATATTAGCAATAAACTAACATTATAAATATGCTGTCAGTGAACTGAAGGTAATTGAGAAACTTCCCATTGCTGTTTGTTCGAAATAAACAGTAATTATTGGTGAAATGTCATTAGATATCTCTTAATCGATGAGGCTGTGATTATTTTGATTGTTGAAATGAGTAGTATTCCAATATTTCCAATGAGCATTGGATGGAAAATCGATGCTTTTTGATGTAGACCTGATTTTTTTTTATTGTAGTATTGACAGTAATAATCAATGGATTAAATTATGATGTGCATCACACCTTACTGAATATTTTCAAGTTTTCTAACAGGTTTCTAGTCCAATCTTCAGTTTAAAAATGGCTCAGCACATCAGTAACTACAAAAGCTTTCAACACATCTCCAAAGTTATTAATATTATAATTTTAAAAAAACAAAAAATTACCTCTGTAAATGTCATTGAGTCTATCTTTAGATTATAGTCAAGTTCGTTCTCTACTTATTTTCTTCCTATTTCTAACACCAGTGGCTAAATATTGATTAGATTAAATGTCATATGAGTGAGATATCAGTTTTCTCTCAAAAATCTGTGCAGCACAGGAATGGGTCCTTTGGCCGATAACGTTATGCTGAACATAATGCAAAAGAAACTCATCCCTTTTGCCGACCCTTGATCCATATCCATCCAAATTATCTAAATGAACATTAAATAGCCTTAATGTATCTGCCTCCACCACCAACCCTTGAAGTTCATTCCAGACACCTGCCACTCCCTGTGTAAACAATAACTGGCCCTCACATGCCCCTTGAACTCCCTCCACCCCCCAAGCCTGAAATGCTTGCCTCATAGTTTTGACGTTTCAACTCTGGGAAGAAACTTCCTGACTGACAACTCTACCTATGTATCTCATGATTGTATAGACTTCAATCAATTCTTCCCCTCAGCCACCGCCACTCCACAAAAAAGCAGCGTCTCCAAATCCAGGCAGCATCCTGGTAAATGCCCTCTGTACCCTCTCCAAATCCTCCATATCCTTCCTGTAATGTGGCAAACAGAAGTGAATACTTTAAGTATGCCTTAACCAAAGTCTTACGAAGTTGCAAAATGATATCCTGACTCTTGTAACCAGTTCCCTGATGAATAAAGGCCAGCAAGCCATTTGCCTTCCTTACCACCCTATCTACTTGCATGGACACTTTCAGGGAGCCATGGTCTTGAATGCCAAGATCCCTTTGAACAAAGCTGTTCAGGGTCCTGCCATTAACTATCTACTTTTCCTTAACATTTGAGCTCCCAAAGTGAGACACCTCACATTTGTATGGATTAAGCTTTACCTTTAATTTCTCTGGCAATAGCTGCAGTTTATCTTTTTCTCCTGCTGCATTCTTCGACAACCTTCTACATTTTAGTGCAGATGCGAATACTTTGTATCATCTGCAAGCTTATTAACTCACCCAATTAGATTTTAATTCATGTCACTTCTATATATTTGTATCGTAACCAGAAGGGTTCCAGTACAGATCCCTGTGGAAAAAAGACAGAAAATGAGGGAAATACAGAATTCTTGAATAAATGAGGTTTTTTGAATGACAAAACAATTCTGATGAATATCTCTGAAGGTGTAATTTTTGTTTTAAATTAACCCAATATTTTAAGTCTCACTTTACTGATCTTAATGAATATCCAGTACAAACTGCTTTGAATATATTGAATCATTTTACGTGTTGAGTTCTGACATTAATTATTATTTAATTGTCATTTCAATTCTCACACCATCATGAGATTCACATTTTAGTTGAATCCATTACTTCTTAGTGCCAGTATCATAATGAAATAATAACATTCTTTTCTGGTCAACACACCTGTAATCAACCAAAGTTTTCTCACCCCACACTCATAGTAACACTCTACAATTCAAACTTGACTGTGATGGGTAAAGGAAAGCAAAAACGAATGTTATTTCTATTTTGGGTCAATGAAAAAGTGATATGAATTTTAATTAATTGTGTCACATGAAATAGTTCACTCTTATTGTGATTAGAAATACAATGAATGCGAGCATTAAAGTGAAATATAATTGAATTAATTCAACTGTGTTTCCATGGTTAAAATAAAAATTGATTTTCACAATGATTGTGAGTTTGTACACTGCAATATATTCACATCAGTTCACATACTGAGCTATTATTGCACATTTATACCCCTACTGAACTGAACAATTACATATTAGCAACACATAAATTTTTGAAAATATATCAGTGCACTTCAAAGAAGGAGATATTTAATGATGCTATGTAATTGTGCAATGTGTAGACATGAACAGTAATCATTGCAGTGAAAAGTAATTACAGTTCTCTGAATTTATAAGGCTGATATTACTGTGATTATTCAAATGAGCAAAAGTCAGTTTTCAAAGCATGTTGGATGCAAAATCATTGGTTCCATTGTGGGATACATGACCTGAAATCAATAGTATTGTTACAATGGATTAAATGAAACAATGGAGTAAATTAAAATATGGATCTGACTATACATGTTAGAAAGACAAACAAATTATTCTGTAATTATAAGGATAATGAATTCATAATAAATGTTGTAATCTGAACAAATAAGTTGACTCAACATTTTAAAAGCACTTTGCTCTGATGTTGATTAGACATCATTAAGACCGGTAAACTGAAGACTAAAATAGAACAGCTGGATTGATGGATTGAGTACAATAAATGAGCTATTCGGTAATTATTGAAAATAAATGACTTTTGCTCAAAATGCAGACAATACAGTAGTAATGTATTTCATTCAATTAGTTTACATGTGGAAACATATATTTTTAATTTACTTAACTTTATCCTGATCGATGTTCAAACATCTGTGTCTGAATTTGGAAGAAAATAAGGAGATAATGAATGTGAATATCAGAGTGACCACAAGATACAGTCCATGACATTTGATAGAAAAAGGAATTTGCATAATTTTGTAATTATTGAACGTTGATAAACAATTAACTCCTCAGGTACTGAAGCAGTCTAACCCCAAGAACAAGAAGATCTGGACAATATCCAGGTTTGGGCTGACAAGGGGCAAGTAACATACATGCCACACAAATGCAGGCTGCGACCATCACTTATAAGAAATGACCTAACCACCATCAGTTGACATTCAATGCTGTTACCATCACTGAACACCCACTATCAACATTATCCTGGGGATAATCATTGATCAGAAACTGAATTGGTCTCACCACACAAACACAGTGGCTACAAGAGTAATTCAACTCCTGGCTCCTGAAAGCCTGCCCAACAGCTACCAGGCACAAGTCAGGAGTGTGATGGAATACTCCCCACTTGCCTGGATTAGTGCAGCCCTAACAACACTAAAGGAACCCATGGCCACTTCCATCTCGATGGACAAAGGCAGCAGCTAGATGGAAATACAACTACCTTCAAGTTCCCCTCCAAGGTACTAACCCACCCTGACTTGGGAATATATCGCCATTCCTTCACTGTCCGTGGGTGAATGTCCTGTAAAGCCACACCCCAATGGCATCGTGGGTCAACCCACAGCAGGTAGACTGCAGCGCTTCAAGAAGACAACTCATCACCAATTTCTCAAGGGTAACTAGGGAAGGGCAATAAATGCTGGGCCCAGCCAGTGACACACACATCACATCAAATAAATATTAAAATAATGTCTGCAAATCAAAACAGCTCCAACTCTGTCCTTGCTGCAGTCTCTGCCTCTTCTTATTGACAAAGATAAAAGGTTACCTTGCTCCACTTTCTCATCAGTACAGTATTCCCCCCAGCCTTCTCTTATACCAACCAGCAGCATTTCCATCACCAGCAGCAACTCCACTTAAAATATTTTGTCAGTAACTTTTCATTAACTGGTTACTTCAATTACAATGCAATCTCTACAAACAGACCAACTACCTTTTAGGTGACAACACATTTTCTAACAACTTTTCTTGATCTCTCTCTGCCATTCTTTTTGGTTATATGAGGTAGGGAGGGATTGGATCACCACAGTGATGTAAGATATATGTAACACAGTGAGACAGGAAAGCTAGTATGGCTCACGTTGACTCTTAGACCCCACACAGTGGGACAACACATTCACTGCATAATAAACACAACACAACGTTTCAACCCAGCGTGACAGGAATAAAATGTGGATCAGTTGGACAGGCTGGATTTGTTTCAGCCGGAGTTTGGGAGAGTGAGGTGTGACATGACTGAAGTGTCTAAGATCCTGAATGGTTTGTTAAGGAGGATGTGGAAAGGATGTTTCCTCTTGTGGGTCATACGTGAACTCGAGAGAACTGCTTTAAAATTAGATTCACCCTTTCAGGACAGAGATGAGGAGATCTATTTCCTCTCAGAGGGCTGTGCAACTTTGGAACTCTCTGCCCCAGAAGGTGGGCTCACTGAGTATTTTAAGATACAGGTTGATAGGTTCTTGTTAAGGGACGTTGGGGGAAGAAGGAACACAAATCACTAACAGATCAGGCCTGGCCTTATTGAATGATGGAGTGGACTTGAGGGGCTGAAGCTTCACCTTCTGCTTCTTTCTCACATGACACAGGACTAAGAGCTTTGTTGAAAATTCATTCACTGGATGTAGGTACCACTGGATATGGGCAGCATTTATTACCCAGAGGGCAGGTAAGAGTCAACCACATTGCTGTGGGTCAGGGGTCACATGTAGACGAGATCAGGTAAGGATGGCAGCTTCATTCCCTAAAGGACATAGTGACCGAGTTGGATGTTTCCTGACAATCGAGATTAATTTCATCAATAGACTCATAATTCAAGATGATTACTGATTTCAAACTGCTGAATTTGACTGACCATGTGGCTGGCTGTGAATCCAACACAAGTGAATGGAAACATTGCTCAGAGCCTGGTTCTGGAACATTCAATACAACCAGGAAATGGAACGTGAATACTTAGCTGAAAACCAGGCCACTGCTTTGTTAGAGACAAAATCAATCAATGTTCAGTTCCTGAACATTATTGACTCACAGAATATGCGAACCTGCAGAATCACAGTAAAAGGGAAGAGTAAACAACATTCTTGGCAAAGCCAGAATGAAACAACTGCTTGCATAAAAACAGCTCAGAACAAAGGGGCTGAATCCTCCACAAACTGACAAATCAGATTTGTAGATAGAGATTGGAAATCTTTAGAAAAACCCCTTCCCTGCTGATGGTGTGTGCTAGAAACCATTCTCAGGGTGAACTGCCACTTATTTCCCCTCACAAAAGGAGGTGTGTTGCTCACTTACAGACTGACTTACAGACAAAGGAAACCTGATCAGGAACTCGCAGGTTAATCAAGCTATTAGTGACAGACCATTGCACACAACAAGAGCTTAGACCACAACAGATTCTAGTGCAATGAAAATGGCGAATTAGTCTTTATAATCATGTAGCCTCTCTCAATTAAAATAATCCCAGTCAACTTCTCAACATTTTAAAAGTATTAATATTAATGAATATATATTTATTTCCATTCCTAATTTCCTCCAAAAAACGTATCTGATTATTCTCTTCAAAATATATTTTAAATGGTGTATTCCAAATCACAATTCATTTCCAATTATTCTTAGAGCAAAACAATTTCAAACTAAAATAGTTTTCATGTCAATAATGACACTGGAAACTTTGTTATGTAGTTCAACCATATTTCCAAATATTGTTTTGGTTCATTATTGCAGTGAAGCTAAAATTAAAGTCTATTTATTTTCTCTGATATCCTTCTATTACTTTATTCCCTAATAAGAATGCCCTTGGTGTAATGGGTGGTAAACATTAAATAAAATTGAATTTTCATTGCAAGAACTTGTACAAAATATCACATATTATTCAGTTCATTCATTGTCGTTGATTATCTGTTATATTCATTGTATGATCACGTTAAATTCACATAAATAATCAAAGTAGAATTTTCACTTCTATAGATATGTAAAGTGAATGTCAAATTATTAATATTTCAAGTAAAACCAAATTCACATTTTGCTCTGTTTTATTCCAGGAATGACAGGATGTGTTGAATTATTATGGGAAACAGGAACAAGTGAAGGTGGTGGCTCTCAGACGTGAGGCCTTAAAGCCAAAGGGCCAGGTGGTAGTTACAGTGGGGGAGGTACCTAGTGACTCACTCTCCTCAGAAGGCAGTGAGGATGGTGACACTGACTGGAATGGGTTAGATGACAAAGCACCGACGTATGGACAGAGGGACGGCAATGGGTGGGATGACCCAACGCCCTATAAGGTCCAGAAGGCCCTGTCTATGGCACCACTGGGCATCAAAGCTCAACTTAGACAGACAGTAGGGAGCAACAAAGGGAACTGACAGAAACCAAACCTGAACCGTTTACCCGCTGAATAACAGATGTTGGTGAATGAACACCCAGCCTGATAGAGAAATGGTAATAATAGGCCTTATTGGGACAATATGGATGAATTAGTAGAGGTACACAGTCTCACCGAAGATGATCTACGGACCCTCCCTCGGCCCAAGATGCCCTGAAGTGTACAGCAGAAACTGTACCTGCAATGAGAGGATGGGGTGCGAGCCGGTTCCCCCCAGAGTACAGCTGATCCATGGCACCAGGCATTTACAGATATTACAGGGACACACTGGGGAGGGGACAGACTGAATGGGCTAAAATAATCTTGGTGACTCAGGGAACCAAGGGTAATATCGAGGATCATACAGAGAGGACGCCTGAGGTGTGTAAGGACCACAGGGGATTACCAAACCCCAACCTGTGATGATGAAATCGGTTTGATGCATTTAAAAGATGACATGGGACACTTTTTAACTGTAATTATAAACATGGGACTCTCAGTGGGAGATAATTCTAACCACATTCTGAATTGGGCCATGAGAGCTGAGGCAAACACAGAAACACAGGGGAATAGCTGCAGTACAGGGTGGGTAATCAGACCCACAATGTTACAAGGGAAGCAGAAAAGGGTACATAGACAAGGAATGTAGGCAGAGAGAGGAAGATTGTTCATATTGTGAGTGGCCTGTGTTCATGTAGGTATATGCATAGCCAATGAATATTCATTGACGTGCTGTTAAGGGGCCAACACTTGCATGATTCTAACACCAGAGCATCTTTGTCAGTTACCGATAAGGATTTACCCCTCACCCCCTCAATTACTAAAATGAGAGCAGTCGGAGAGGGAACCTGGGAAGCTGGATGAAGCAAACCTGTCCCGATGTAGACCGGGACTATGACAAAACGTATTCAGATATGGAGGTGTGACACTCAAGAAGGGACCATTCTGGGAGTTGCTCCTATTTATTCTAAAATGGCAACTATTGACGTCAACACCCGAATCTAAACATGGGGATGCTCCGGCCAGGACTGGGACAGAAAGAAAAGGAGAGGCAACTTCTCCGGAGTAGCTACATTGCAGGGAGACTGGGACAGTCAGAGAATCTGGTGGGTTATAGCTCGGACCCACTCAGTGGTGTGCATAACTCAAACAGAAAAGTGGGTTGTTATCTATCGACCATGTAGAGATCAAGGGTCCTCTCAATCCCCACACAAACGGGATCTCATCAAAGCTGGGGCTGAAGAGGCAGTAATTGTGACAGTGATAGATTGACAGAAGCTGGAAATAGTCTGGGTCCATACCTGTGGACATTGAATGGCAGAAGAGAGTGGTGTTTACTGACCGAGGAGAACAGTCCACCAGGATACTATTACCTCAGGGATCCCGCAATATTCCAGTATATCGCACTGATGTGTGTTTGATGGATTGAGTCACACTGATCTTACCAACACCTCATCACCTCAAGCGGTGAGAAAGAACATATCCAGATATTATACAGTATTGGATCAGGTTAGCCAGGCCAGGCTGAAAATTAACACACAAAGAGTGCAACTGGGAAGGTAGGGAGAGACGGAACTGGGTCATCATATTGGGGAGATCAAATCATGAAGGGAGAGGGGACAGTCCCAGCGGGAACAAAAACTATGAGTATAAAATTATCTACCCACACACCGTAAAGGGATCAGGCAAACTTTAGGATTGTTTAATTATTGTGGGAATTTTGTGAGGAATTATCCAGAAATAGAGAACCACCAGTAGCCCTGGCAGAAGCGCGGACATTAACCAGGGGTGAGGGAGGCAAAATGCACACAGTCAGCATGCCTTTGGTATAGTCCATGACTGGGCTAGGTGAAGGTACATCACCCCGTCTGGGGGCCATATTGAGCATAAAGAACAGGTCAGAGAGTTAGTGGAAGCAGCTAACTTTCCCCGTGAAGCAGCAATAATGAAGATTAGAGCTCACAGGAAAGTAGAAACCCCACACCAACGGGGTAGTTGGTGAGCATGGGTGAGCATACTTACTGAAACAGTGCAGACATTTGAGGAGGATGCAGTGGCAGTAGCTACAGAAGTGAGAAAGGAAAGTTTAAAGACATTTCCAGAAACAGTCCCATAGCAGGAGAAACAGGAATGGGAAAAGGGTGGGGCAGTATTAGGACATAGGATGATCCAGCAGTGCCACTGTACAAGACAAACATTATTAAAAACATATCATTGGCTGTCCAATAGTGAGCAGGATAAAATGCAATATCGGATGATCAACTACAGGGGTGTTCTGGAACAAGAAGGTTTTGTCGAAGGTTTTGTACACAGTGTGAGCCAGGGAAAACAATCAGGATAAAATGGAGGCAGCAGCAGGGGCCCAGGGACTCACGGGAGCAATTACAGATGGATTTTACATACACCCCCATCCCAATCCCAGGGAAGGAAATCCCTCTGGATCTTAATAAACAGGTTTACTCAGTGGGTGGAAGCATTCCCCTGCAGATTCTGACTAAGGGACACAGGTTCCAGGAAACGAGGTTAAGCAGCTCTGTGGCCTGTTTGGTACTGAGCAGAAATCCCATCTCACATCCCACCCCCAGAGCTCAGGGACAGTAGAAGGAATGAAGCAGACACTGAAAGCTAGCCTGACTAAGGCCCTGACAGAGACAGGCCAGGATGGGTTAGTGTACTCCCCACAACCCTAATGAAACTGACGTCAACCCCAGCAAAGGGAACTGAGCAATCCCCCTTTGAATTAGTGACCGGAAGGACTATGCAGCTGCCAGTGGGTATAGTAGTGGGAGGGCAGGAGATGTACAATGGCAAGGATAGGGTGAAACAATTTGTGAAAGAACTCACAAAGCAACTGCATGAGCTAAGAGGGGAAGTTGCAGACGGACAGAGAATCAGAGACTGGGAAAGGGAGCTCATAAACATCCGAGGTGACATCCCGAACCCAGGAGATCTGGTCAGGGGGGAAATATTAGTGGAACGTATGAAAGAAACACATCCAAATGCTGGACTTGGCTGGGGGAGCCACAGAATTCCAGAGAGGGAACTCTTCCATCCTGCATTAGTAAGGAGCTCTGAATAAACATTGGTCGTGGTGCTCAGCACAGAACTCAAGGCTCCTCTTTGATATTTCTCCCAGTAACAGTTGTGCAGGGGTATGTTGCTGGCTGGAGGTCTGTGACCAGTGCCTCTGTTCCACAAGGGTCAGAGCTGGGACATCTGTCCTTTGTAATACATATAAATGATTAGCCTGAAAATGTAAGCAATTTAATTAGCAAGTTTGTAGATGGCACAAAGTGAAGACGTTGTGAATTGTGAAGAATGTTCTCAAAGGAAACATCAAGGACGATATTAGTTGGAAGGTTATGCGGAGAAATTGCAGATAGATTTTAATTCAGACAAGTGTGACGTGATGCGTTTTGGGCGGCTCATTGTAAGAGGAATGTATACACTAAAAGGTAATGTCCTGAGCAGCATTGATATACAGAGGGATCTTCAGGTGCATGTTCACAGCTCCCTGAATGTGGTGAAGGAGGTGGATGGCAGGCTCGCCTTCTTCTGTCGGGGGACTGAATATAAAACTGTCATTAGGCCACCTTTGGGGGATTGTGGGCTGTGTTGGGCACCGCATTATAAGGAGGATGTGGAGGCTTTGGAGAGGGTGGAAATGGGTTTACCAGGATGTTGCCTGGATTGGGAGAGGTTGGAAAATCTTGGATTGTTGTCTTTGGAAAGTCAGTGGCTGCGGAGTGATCCAAGAGGCACAGAGAGAGTGAATAATCTGAATCTTTTTCCAAGTGGAAATTACCAATTCCACAGGCCATAGATTTAAGGGGAGAGGGGGCAAGTTTAAAGGAAATGAAAACCGAAAGAACAGCAGATGTTGTAAACCAGAAAGAAAAACAGAAGTTTCTGAAAAAGCTCAGCCTTCTAGCAGCATCTGTGAAGAGAAATTAGTTAACATTTCTGAGCAAGGGGGACCGGACCCGAAACATTAACTGTTTTTTCTTCACAGATGCTGCAAGACCTGCTGAGCATTTTCAACAACATCTGTGCAAGTTAAAAGGGAGTTGTGTCAGACAAGTTTCTTCTGCAGGAGGTTGTCAGTGACTAGAATGTACTTGCCTGAGCGATGGTAAAAGCAGAAACAATCACAATGTTTAAGAGGCATTTGGACAGACAGATAAGCAGGCCTGGGTTGGCAGGGATATGGACAATATACAGGCAGATGGAACCAGTTTGGAATGGCATCATGATCTACACAGACATGGAGGGCTGATTAGTCCGGTGCTGTACTATTCTGTTTTTCAGGGGGGAGAATGTGTGGAGCGACAGATAATATTTTGAGTATAATATCTCTTCTTTAGAACACACAGTAAGTTGATGCATTTTGAGAGAAGCAATGTAGAAAGGGAATATATATTTGATTGGCACAGACATAGAGAGCAGGACAGCAGGAATGCGGGACAATGTGTACAAATCCTAAAAGGAGAGAGAACATAAAGTGTTTTGAGTAAACGTATAGGATGCTGGGCTTCATTAATGGAGGGAATGATAACAAACTCATGGAAAAGATGCTGACCATTGACAAAGTTCTCGTTAGGTCACAGTCAATCATTGCAACCAATTGTGGTCAACAGATTCCTGGTCAGGATGAGGAAGTTAAAATACCACAGAGGGACCTGTGCCATACTTTGCCTCTCTTTCAGGATGCATTGGCGACTCAAGGGTTAAACATCTCCTGCCAAAGGTCTTCATGCCGTATTGTAAGAGTACAAGGCCTGTACTCTTCCAATACAGACTGAACACCTCAGTAGGGGTGAGGCAGACCGTATCTTCAAAACAGAACCTCTTGGAGCCACACATGTGGATTCCACCATAATCCCAGATAGAGCAATTTGCCCTTTCCAGACAAGACGGAGAGCCCTGGGCACAGCCCTGTAAAACTGCCTCCTGCTCCCATTGTCTTACTTCCCCTCCATATGAGCATAGGTAAGTGAATCCCCCATTTACTGAAAGAAGAACCCTTCTGCCTTAATCTCTTCCCGTCAACACATAATCATGGACAATACGATAATCAGTTTCTGTAATCCATCACACATTGTCTCTGGTTTGTTACCCGTGCCACGTGATAGAGAGTCGAGGAATAGGGAGAGAAAACAGTTAAATGCGTGGCTACAGGGATGGTGCAGGAGGGAGGGATTTCGGTACTTGGATAACTGGGGTTCTTTCTAGGGAAGGTGGGACCTCTATAAACAGGATGGTCTGCACCTGAGCCTGAGGGGCACCAGTATCCTTGGGGGGAGGTTTGCTAGTGCTCTTGGGGGGGGAGGTTAAACTAACTCTGCAGGGGCATGGGAACAAAGACTGTAGCTTTAGGGTGCAGGACCTGGAGTGTAGGGAGGTTAGGAATATGGCATCAATCTTAAATGAGGGTGCCTGTAAACAGAATAGTGGCTTGAAGTGTGTATACTTTAATGCCAGAAGTATACGAAATAAGGTAGGTGAACTTGCAGCGTGGGTTGGTACCTGGGACTTCGATGTTGTGGCTATTACGGAGACATGGCTAGATCAGGGA
This sequence comes from Chiloscyllium punctatum, assembly GCF_047496795.1. NCBI lineage: Eukaryota > Metazoa > Chordata > Chondrichthyes > Orectolobiformes > Hemiscylliidae > Chiloscyllium > Chiloscyllium punctatum. Next base: position 138,719,490 of record NC_092744.1, on the reverse strand, counting down.
CAGGATTGGCTGTTGCAGGTTCCAGGGTTTAAATGTTTTAGTAGGGTCAGAGGTGGGGGTAAAAGGTGGGGGGGGGGGTGTGGCTTTGCTTGTCAAAGATAGTATTACAGCAGTGGAAAGGACGATGGACGAAGATTTGCCATCTGAGGTAGTTTGGGTTGAGGTTAGGAATAGGAGAGGTGAGGTCACCCTGTTAGGAGTTTTTTACAGGCCTCCTAATAGTCCTAGAATCGTTGAAGAAAGGATTGCGAAGATGATTCAGGAGAAGAGTGACAGTAATAGGGTGGTTGTTATGGGGGACTTTAACTTTCCTGATATTGATTGGGAAAGCTATAGCTCAAGTTCGTTAGATGGGTCAGTGTTTGTCCAATGTGTGCAGGAGAGTTTCCTGACACAATATGTAGATAAGCCAACAAGAGGGGAGGCCATACTGGATTTGGTTCTGGGTAACAAAACAGGCCAGGTATTAGAACTAGAGGTAGGTGAGCACTTTGGGGACAGTGACCACAATTCGGTGATTTTTACTCTAGTGATGGAGAGGGATAAGTGTGTACTACAGGGCAAGATTTATAGCTGGGGGCAGGAAAATTATGATGCGGTGAGGCATGACTTAGGATGTGTGGATTGGAAAAGTAGATTCCAAGGCAAGAGCGTAATTGATATGTGGAACTTGTTCAAGGAGCAACTATTGAGTGTCCTTGATAAGTACGTACCTATCAGGCAGGGAGGAAAGGGTCATGTGAGGGAGCCGTGGTTTAATAAGGAATTGGAATCCATTGTTAAATGGAAGAGGGCGGCCTTTGTAAAGTTGAGGCGTGAAGGTTCAATAGGGGCTATTGAGAGTTATAAGGTAGCCTGGAAGGACCTGAAGAGAGAGCTAAGAGCAGCAAGGAGGGGACATGAAAGGTCCTTAGTTGGTAGGATTAGGGAAAACCGTAAGGCTTTCTCTAGGTCTGTTAGGAATAAAAGAATGACGAGGTTAGGAATAGGTCCAATCAAGGATAGTAATGGGAAGTTGCGTGTGGAGGCTGAAGAGATTGGGGAGGCACTGAATGAATACTTTTCGTCAGTATTCACTCAGGAACAGGTCATTGTTGTCGATATGAATACTGAGGCATAAATAAGTAGAATGGATGGCTTTGAGATATGTAGAGAAGAGGTGTTGGAAATTCTGGCAAGGGTGAAAATAGATAGGTCCCCTGGGCCTGATGGCATTTCTCCTAGGATTCTCTGGGAAGCAAGGGAGGAGATTGCAGAGCCATTGGTCTTGATTGTTGTGTCCTCTTTGTCTACAGGAGTAGTGCCAGAGGACTGGAGGCTAGCAAACGTGGTTCCCTTGTTCAATAAGGGGAGTAGGGATAATCCTAGTAACTATAGGCCAGTGAGTCTCACTTCTGTTGTGGGCAAAGTCTTAGAGAGAATTCTAAGGGATAGGATTTATGCACATCTGGATAAGAATAATGTGATCAAGGATAGTCAACATGGTTTTGTGAAGGGCAGGTCGTGCCTCACAAACCTTATTGAATTCTTTGAGAAGGTGACTAAGGAGGTAGATGAGGGGAAAGCGGTAGATGTGGTATATATGGATTTTAGTAAGGCGTTTGATAAGGTCCCCCATGGTAGGCTACTGCAGAAAATATAGAGATATGGCATTGAGGGTGAGTTGGAGGTTTGGATTAGGAATTGGCTGGCTGGAAGAAGACAGAGGGTAGTAGTTGATGGCAAAGGTTCATCTTGGAGTGCCGTCACTAGCGGTGTTCCGCAAGGATCTGTTTTGGGACCATTGCTGTTTGTCATTTTTATAAATGACCTGGAGGAAGGGTTAGAAGGTTGTGTGAGCAAGTTTGCAGATGATGCGAAAGTCGGAGGAGTTGTAGAAAGTGAGGAAGGATGTGGCAGGTTACAGCGGGATATAGAGAAGCTGCAGAGCTGGTCAGAAAGGTGGCAAATGGAGTTCAATGTAGCTAAGTGTGAGGTGATTCACTTTGGTAAGAGTAACAAAAAGATGGGGTACTGGGCTAATGGTCGGATACTTGGTAGTGTGGAAGAGCAGAGGGATCTTGGTGTCCATGTACACAGATCTCTGAAAGTTGCCACCCAGGTAAATAGTGCAGTGAAGAAGGTATATGGCGTACTGGCTTTTATTGGTAGAGGAATTGAGTTCCGGAGTCCTGAGGTCATGCTGCAGTTGCATAAGACTTTGGTGCGGCCGCATCTGGAATATTGTGTGCAGTTTTGGTCGCCATACTATAGAAGGATGTGGAGGCACTGGAACGGGTGCAGAGGAAGTTTACCAGGATGTTGCCTGGTATGGTAGGAAGATCCTATGAGGAAAGGCTGAGGCACTTGGGGTTGTTTTCATTGGAGAAAAGAAGGTTTAGGGGTGACTTGATAGAGGTGTACAAGATGATTAGGGGGTTAGATAGGGTTGACAGTGAGAACGTTTTTCCACGTATGGAGTCAGCTATTACAAGGGGGCATAACTTTAAATTAAGGGGGGGGTAGATATAGGACTGATGTTAGGGGTAGGTTCTTCACTCAGCGAGTCGTAAGTTCATGGAATGCCCTGCCAGTAGCAGTGGTGGACTCTCCCTCTTTATGGGTATTTAAGCGGGCATTGGATAGGTATATGGAGGATAGTGGGTTAGTGTAGGTTAGGTGGGCTTTGATCGGCGCAACATCGAGGGCCGAAGGGCCTGTACTGCGCTGTATTCTTTTATGTTCTATGTTCTCTGTTCTATTATCACAGGACATTGCCATTCATCAAGCTTTGTAAATTCATAATTACAAGCTTTAAACTAGATAATGACAATCGCCCATATGACTGATATGCCTTTGTCTAATTCTTATTAAATATACTGTCTCTGTGGGTAATGCAGAGATTCGTGAAGATGAGTCTGTACAAGTAGACACTCGGCTTCTTTAGAGATGCTTTGAAACTCTTGCCAGCTGTCCAATAATAAAGCTACTGCTGTTTTTCAGAAAACTTGTGTCGTCTGGATTTGTGGAACAAAACAGACATTAACAAGGAAGGATATGAGTGATCTTCAGGGTGTGGAGTACAGACTTACTGGAGTGGTTCACTGATGAAGAAAATGCAGTCACTGGATTCATTTGAAGAGATTGCTATTTTCTTTGAAATAAACAAGTTAAATATATTTTTGATAGAGCTGTATAAGATTATAACAGACCTAGATATAGCAGACAAAAATATCTGTATTCGATAGGTGATGGCACAAGAATTAAGATCAGATATGAGGTTTTGAGACAGTGGGAGATGAGTAAGTGTCTCTGCTGACTGTATTGGCTGGAAATATGCAGAACATGCTGCCTATTATGGTGGTGCAAGTAGAGAAGATCAATGATTGATAAAAATATTTAAATCAGATCTGAAGGAAATAAAATCGCAGAGTTTGGGGGACGGATGGGAAATGAGAATGTTGGATTCTGTGACAGAGAGCCAGCCTGGATTTGATGGGCTTCTTTCTGTGCTTAAATGCATTTTATTTGGACTTGCTTAACTTGCTTTGATCACCGATTAAATTTTCATTAAGGTAAATCTGCTCAGTGTTCCTACTCAGACCAATACAGGCTATCCCTCCACAGCAAGAGATAATGTTAACTGCTTTATACTGGATTCTGGGGGTCGTGGGGGATTTGTGGGGGGGGGGCTTGGTGGGGGGTGGCGGTGTAACGGTGTGTGTAACCGTCTGCCAGCATTTATCTGAAATGGCAAAACACCAGTGCAGCCACACTAGGGATCGACTCTGGAAATGTGGGGAATGCCAGATGGGAATTCTTTACCCATCCCACCTGGAAACTGGCCAAACCAGTCAGACTGGGGAGAAGCTGTTCACCTGCGCTGTGTGTGTGGGAGGTGGAGGGGATTCACTCAGGCATCCATTCTGCTGCGACACCAGTGAATTTACTCATAACCACAAGTTGAAGGAGTTCTTTTCTCTTGTTCACACCAAGTAATGAACAATGGTTTTGGCAGGTCATAAAGTTTTGCAGATAGAGAACTTACTTTTGGAAATGTTCACAACATCGTTGAACATGTACAGATTCACACTGGGTAGAGACTTTTATTTTCCTTTATTCCTTCACAGGATGAGGGTGTTGCTGGCCCGGCCGCATTTACTGCCCATCCCTAATTGCCCAGAGGGCAGGTAAGAGTCGACCACATTTCTGTGGGTCTGAAGTCACAATGTAGGCCAGACCAGGTAAGGATGGCAGCTTCCTTCCTGAAAGGGCATTACTGAACCAGATGGGTTTTTCTGACAATCGATTAATGGTCATCATTCGACTCTTAAATTCCAGAGTTTTTTTTATTAAATTCAAACTCCCCCAAGTGCTGCAACACTTTGAACGCAGGTCTCCAGAACACTATCTGGTGCTTTGGATTAACTGTCTAGTGACAATACCACTCGGCCAGTACTTCCCCATATCACTGTCCATCTGCACAGAGTGAACAGTGATTTTCTGGTTCATCAGAACTGGGTAATCACACATACGTTTGCTGAATAATTGCAGGAGTTGGATGTTGATGGGCTATTGACATCCATCTCTGAACCATGTATTCTGGGGTTTGTTTCTATTGTCTTGTTATCTTTTGAGGATAAAAACAGTTTCAATTAGCTTTCTATTAAATGCACGGCAATCAAATCGATCTCATAACTCTCAGGCAGATTAGTTTCTTTTGAAGGGCTCTCCATCTCCCCGACCTCCTCCATCCTCACTCCAACAGTACAATAATCTCACAGAGTCTCTTTGTGACTATGAATGAGACAATCTGATCAGCTGCTTCTTTCCCTACTCCTATGTCAAGTTGGATCTTAATCTCCCCTTGCTGCAGTTGTGATCCTGCATCATTGTACAGTGATGCTCGTATTTCATGTCTTGGCCTATCAGTGTTCAGGATACTGCATGTAGCGTCTTGTATATACGGCTTACAGTGCAAGAGTTTAGCTCTTTCCTTCCAACAACAGTAGAATTGTACTCCAACAAAACTTACAGAATCACAGCCCCGCATGCCCCCAACTTACCTCTTACCATCAAACCTGAGGATCAATCCTCGTTTAACTGAGAGAATTCAGGAGAGCATGCCAGTAACAGCAGCTTGAATACCAAAAAATGTGGTGTTAACCTGATGAAGTTCCCAAAGAGGATTACTTGTGTTCCAGACAGCATAAGCAGCAAGTGATAGACAGGCAAAACAATCCGGGAAACAACAGAACAGATCTAAGATCTGCAGTCCAGCCACATCCAGTTGTGAATGAAGTCAGAGCACAGCTGGAATTCTAAGGACAGTTCTCTTCAAGATATAAACCAACAAGAATGTCAGACTGGATTAATTATCATAAAACTCAAGTCCGTTTGATATTCATATATTTACAATCCGTGTTCAATTCACCAAATGTAGCTGAAGGTAAAGATAATCTTCAAGTGATTGTAACAGTGGAGACATCTCAATACTTGATCAGCAAATTAAAGCCTGTTGTGTTTAGATAGTAATAATTTTAAAGAGATTTTAAAAAGTAAGTTGACTTGAGTATAATGGAAGAAGTTGATTGGTGGGGAGCTGATAGTCTTGTTTAATACTGAAGTTAATTTAGGATTAGTTAACAAATAAACACATGAGAGGGAATCCCAGCCCCATGGAGTGCACATCCAGTTTCATGTGGGAAAACCAGGACACTTCTTGTCTGAGCGACAACCACAAGAACACGGAGGTGACACGGGAAATGTCAGGAACACTCGTTTGACTGCAGTTAAAGTACTGCACACACTTCTGATCCCCACATTCCAGGTTTGATGTGATCACACCAGAGAGGGTACAGAGGAGATTGATCAGAATGTTTCTACAATTGGAAAATTTCTGCTCTGAAGAAAGGTTGGATAGGCTGTGGATGATTTCCAAGGAGGATGAGCTGAGATTTAATTGAAGTGATAAAATGCTGAGGAATCCAGATCGAGTGGATAGGAAGGAGCTATTCATTAACTGAGAGGTCAGAAACTGGAGGATTTAGATTGAAACTAATTCGCAGAAAGAGGGGGGGGGGAGAATTCATTTCACTCGGAGATGGTGGGGAGCAGGAACTCATTGATGGGGTGGCAGAGGCAGTAACCAGCATCACATTAGAATAAAAGGACATGGATGTAACTGAGATGCTGGAACATGCAGGGCTGTGGACTAAAGTCTGCAGAATGGGATCATTGTGATTGATTTAACATTTCTCCAGAATATTAAACTTAAGTCCAATTTGAGAATTTATGATCGCCCCCGACCTGAATTCCAAATGTCAGAATAAATTTATTAGAAAGTTACAGCACAGATCGAGGCCACTTGGCCTATCCTGCAGATGTTGGCTGTCATAGAATGACCCAGGCTTTCCAGTGTTCTGCACTCACCAATGAGAGCAACAATTTCAGACTGTGTACTCTGCCCTCTATGTTGTTATAATCTGTTTTTTCAATGTATTTCTTTGACAGCTGCTCACCTTGTTTCCTGGTTTCTTTCCCAGCCCTAACTCCATTCCCCATGGCCTTGAGGGACTACCATTTCTGCAATTTAATCTCTCCTGCCTTCCCCCGTGTGACAGACTATCTTTTTGTCAGTGTCTCACTCCCACCTTGCTCACAACTTGTTACATTTCTGATGGTTCCCAGACCTCTGTGACTTCACTGCGCACCCTGGGTCAGGGGCACGAGTTTTGAATTCTCTTCCTCATGAGATAATCGGAAATCTTTCTGGCTGCAGTTTCCCCCAGATTTTATTTTGGGGAAAAAAAAGAGGATTGCGTCAGAGTCAAGTATTTTTAAGCCTTCATCCACAATCCTGAGCACTTAGACATAATATGTGACTCTCCCACAGATGTGCCAGTTTGATGGATTGGCCGTGCTCATATGGCCTGTAGTGTGTAGGTTGGTGGGTTGGGTTAGCCATGCTAAATGTGGGGTTATGGAGGTAGGGTGCGACATCAGATCATTGCAGACTCAATGGACTGAATAGTCTCTTTGTGCGCCTAAGGGATTCTCTATTTCGAACTAGTTGTGATTGTTGTCACATTTTCCTACGTTCAGGTTCAGTCAACTCAGGTACACATGCTGCCTTTTGTGTTTCTGTGTGTGCCCGTAGTGTTAGGTAAGGGTTAATGTAGGGGTATGGGTGGGTTGCGCTTCCGCGGGTCGGTGTGGACTTGCCCACAGTCTCCATAATTGTGCAGACTCAGTGGATCAGCCATGGGAAATGCAGTGTTACAAGGATAAGAGTGCTCCAGGTGGGATGATCTTTGGATGGTGGGTGGGGTTTGATGGGCCAATACTCTCCTCCCACACAGTTGGGATTCCATTCTATGATTGAGGATAAAGCAGGGAGTCCTTGGAGAGGAGCAGGTGGTATGGATCAATGCTCTCGATGCCTTTAGATAGAGGTGGGCAACGCAGGGGATACAGTGCTTTATCTCCACTGCTGCCCCCTCACCCCTAACTCTACTTTGATTTGGTCCCTTCCCACTTTCATTTGTAATGGTTTGCTTTGCCCGTAATGGGCTTTGTTTGTAAATATTCAATTGGTTACACAGGTGGTTTACTGCTGGTGATTATATATCAACAAAACCCAAAATGGCGTAATGATGAACGTGGGAATGTTGCTCAGCTGTGTGAGATAACACTTCTGGGTAGGAGAAATGGGGGGAAAAAGAACACTTCACAGCTCACAGAACGAGAACTGAAAAGCAGTTAAATCAAACCAAAGGTTCAGACAGGGAGGGAATATTTCCCTGGAGTTTGAGTAACTGGAAAGAGATGGTGTCCGGGAATAGACAGGATTTTGTTTTACAGGGCGTTTGAAATTTTTAAAAACTGTTAGTTTCATTTCTTTTAGTTTTATTTATAGTGGAATAAATAGCTACAATATTTTAAAACCAAATTCACAAACCTTGTGTTAAAGACAAATGTTAAATAAAATCCATCAAACCATCCCTCACTGAAAACTGATGTGGAGGTGCAATCTCTTAGAGAATCCCTGCCCACTCCTTCCTACCCGGGCTCCATGACTATATACATACCTGGGAGATAGCAGCAGGAGGCCATTCAGCCTTTCAATCCTGCTCCACCATTCAATGGGAAACAGCTGACCATCCAGCTCAGTCTCCTGTTCCTGCTGTATTCCAATCCCCTTTCATGACGTTACCTCGGAGAACTATATCTAAGTCCTCCTTTGGTTTCACTGCCTTTTGTTCCAGTGGCGTTGCGGTGTGACTGTGTGGGTGTAGGCAGTGGTAATGTGATGGTGCTGCCTCCTGGAGGATGCACTCAGCGTCCCTCATCATCCTGCAGGAACATCAACTGGGTTTCAGCAACGAGAGATAGAACCCATTTCCAGGATATGGGCATCACTGGCTCAGCCAGCATTTATTCCCCATCTCTAGTTACCCTTGAGAAGATGGTAGTGAGCTGCTGTCTTGAACCATTCACAGTCCATTTGGCACAGATAGACCGACAATGCCGTGAGGAGAGTGTTGCAGGATTTTGGTCGAATGATTCTCCATCTTTGGTTCTTCAAATTCTGGTTAACTTTATCATGATCGGCAAATGATGTTGAGATTTCAATCTGCAAATCTTCACCATCTAGCACCCTGTGTAAAGGAATATGTACAGATTAGAAATTCAGAGCAGACAGTTCTAGTTTCTCTGGAATATCTTTTCCCCCTTTCTTCCCCCAAAGCTGTAACCCTCCAGCCCACTTACTCTCTCCCACAATTCTGACTCTACTAGCCCCTAATGCACACCCTCCCCATTCTCATGGAGTAACTGATAAACAGATCCATGCCACCACTTCCCGTCCCTGGTTAGACTCTGCACCCTTTCTGGGTTCACTTCCTTTCCCTTCAGTTGCTGCAAGTCAATAATGTAACAGCAGAATGAAACAAAAGGAAACAGACAGGGATGTGGCAGATCCTGGACAGAAGAGGAACCTTCAGTCTGGGAGAATGGGTCACATCCTTCTTTGTTTCTCACTGGTAGATTCCAGTGTTATGACAAGTTGGGAATGGAACTTGGTCCCATGTGGGTGTGGTGACACTTTGACCCTCCAACAGATCATACTACAAGCAAATACGTTCCTCCTCCAGACAGTGTGAAATACTTTCCACTGGTTACCCCAAAGCACATGCTCCAAAACTCACCCACATTCTGTACTTGTGCAGTGCCAGGTTTCCCCACAGACGTGTGGTCCCTGCTTCGGAATTTGGGAGTTGCAGTCCTCATGCAGCCACTGGAGACCTGTCTCTGGAATGTGAATGAAATGTGTGGGATGGAGGATGTTGTGTATCGGATCCCCATTCAGACACATGGGACATGTGGACTGTCACTGGGATTTACTGAGACATCCACTTAGACAACCTGATTTCTGACGTAAGGAACATAGATTCAGCCAATTGGGGGATAGGGAGGTTAGTAAGGTGCAGTAGGTTTTAAGCCGAGGTGGCTCAGTGGCTAGCACTGCTGCCTCACAGCATCAGGGACCTTAGGCGACTGTGTGGAGTTTACACATTCTCCCCATGTTTGCATGGTTTTGTGCAGTTCTCCAGTTTCCTCACACAGTCCAAAGATGTGCAGGTTAGGTGGATTGCCCATGCTAAATTGCTGATACTGTCCATTCACGTACCGGTTCGACAATTAGCCATGGGAAATGCAATGTTTCAGGGAACGATTGGGTCTGAATGGGATTCTCATCATAGGGTTGGTGTGGACTCGATGGATGAATACCCTGTTTCTGCACTATAGGGACTCTATTCTATTCTCATGAGGAAGAATGTACTTGTCTCAATGTGTTTTGAATCTGTGGAATTCCCTATTCAAAATGCGGTGGATGCCAGGACAATGAGCCAATGTAATGAAGAGATACAGATGTTGAATTTGCAATGAGTTGAAGGGTGAGAGAGAGAGCAGACAGGAAAATCCAGCTGAGACCGATGTGAGCTCAATCATCACTGTATTACATGGTGGGGCTGGTTCTCCTGTGCCCAGTGCTTCTCTTCTTACGGTAATAACTGAAAAGCTGAATACAAAATTCACCACCTTCACCAAAGGAGATTTTTGGAAAATGACAGATAGTCAGGTGGATTAGCATTCCAATCTTAGATAGTGAGGAAGCGTGTGGTAGATAATGATTTTGCAATTTTAAACTGAAGGGAGACCGTGATTTGTGGTTTTAGATTGTGTCGTACATTCGCAGTGTCCAGAATACTCTGTTGTGAATATCTATCCTGTACTTTATTACAAAGCCAAGGTCTCTGACAATGAAAACCAAAACACCCAGGAAACATCGTCTCACCTCGTAATCTGATAAAAGACTCCTGATAAGTCTGGTTGAACTTAGAACACAGATGGAAAGCTGGAAGATTAGATCCACTCCCAAGATCCAGTGCTTAAACAAAAGGAGACTACAATAGGATGAGGCAGGAGTTGGCTAATGTAGACTGGAAACAAAGACTTTATGGTGGGAAAGTTGACGGACAGTGCAGGAATATCAAAGCAATTTTTTGAAATTCTCAGCAAAAGTATATATCAGGGAAAAGGAAGGACTGTAGGAAAAGGGATAATCTGCCGTGGGTGGCTCAGGAAATAAGAGAGTCTATCAAACTGAAATAGAATGAATACAAACTGGCAAAGACCAAGGAGATGAGGAAAACTTTAAAGATCAACAGAAAGCTGGATGGGATTGTGGAGAAAAGCGATGAGTAACTATCCCCAGGGCCAGAATAGCAGTTTACACTGCTAGAGGGGAACGTATTGTGTGGGGAACATATGGCCTCTGTAATTGTTAAAGGACTTAACTGTTACCATAGAGATAATCCTGATCAAATTAAAAATCACAGCACACTCCAAAAGCTTGTACTTCCAAATAATCCTGTTGGACTATAACCTGGTGTTGTGTGGTTTTTAAACTTTGTCCACCCCACCACCGGATCCCCCACATCAGAATCCTGATAGATACCCCACTGAAACTGAAGCACCTGTCAGATACTTGAGGGAGCCACGGGGGCGTGGGGGAGGGGTGTGTGGTTTAACCACAAAGTGCTGAACTGAACTAGACTTTCTAACTGCCGTTGCCATGGAGATAATACTGAGAGACAGTCTCTATTCAAGGTCCCAAACCACAAAGGTATAAGAATGGGAGCTGTACATTTGTCAGGCGGGGAGTTTCTGATGCTACCTGAAGGTGTTCTGCAGGTACACTATCCAGGTAACTGCCATGTCTCATCAATAAAGACTCAAAGAAGACCTCTCAGAGTTCTGTGCCTAGTTATTCCTATCCTGCAGGGTTCAGGAATATGAGCACACAGCAGTCAGTCTTCACAGTGGAGGATACGAAGAACATGCCAGTAATTGATAAGGAGACTGAGGAAGGTGAGGACCTAGATAATAACCATTATCGTGAAAGAGTTAGAGCTGGCCAAGCTAATGGAGCTAAAGGTACACAAGTCTCATTGCCCTGATGGAATACATCCCAGGATACCAACAGAGTTAGTGGGAGAAATAGAAAAATGCACTTAAGAGTCATAGAATCCTACAGCAGAGTCAGGCCCTTTGGCCCAAACTGGCCCATGCCGACCAGAATGTCCATCCACGCTAACCCCATTTGCCTGCATTTGGCCCATTTGCTTCTGACCCTTTCCTATCCATGTATTTGTCCAAATGACTTTTACCTGTTGTGAGTGTTCCTGCCTGAACCACTTCCACTGCCAGCTCATTCCATATAAATACCAGCCTCTGTGTAAAACAGTTGCCCCTCAGCTTCCCTTTTATTCTTTCTCCTCTAACCTTAAACTGATCCAATCAAGCCGTCCAATCCTTGAGTTCCTGGGAAAAAGACTGAGTGCATTCACCTTATCCATGCCTCTCATGGTCTTATACACTTCTAGAAAAGAACACCTCTCTGTTTCCTCTGCTCGAAACATAAAATCCTCACTTGTCCAACCTCTCCCTATAACTCAGACCCCTGAGCCCTGGCAACATCCTTGTAAATTGTTCTGCACTTTTTACAGTTTAATAACTGAAAACTACATTGCATTCATCATTTTTCCAATATTTCCCCATGGCGCTGGAACCGACGTGACAATGCCAATGGATTACAATTCATGATCGAGAATGAACTCCTTTACAACAATCCCGTTGTTTCTGATTTACATCTTCCGCAGTTCTTTTGGTTTTAATTTACCGGGAGTTTGTAATTCAGGTCCCACAGCCTCTGTCCCAGTCTCTGCTGTCTCTCCCAACCCCAAACAGTGACACTGCACCTGCACAGCTCATGGACAGGTGTTGTCTTGCTGCCCACACCCCTCATTCACTCCCATTGGCTGCAGGAACACACAGATTCTCCTCCCATTGGTCTGGAGATGCCGTCAATCAGCCGCACCCCATTGTGATGAGAGTGGAGGGCTAATCCCTCTCTCTGCCCTGGGATGAGCTTCATCATTCACAGTGAATGGGGCAGTATCACAGAGCACAGGGGCTGGGGGCTATTCAACCTATTGGGGCTGTACTCTCTCCTGCTGGAGATGCTGCAAGTCTGTCCCAAGTCCCCTCCCATGTGCCCACAGCCGCCCAAATCTTTCCTTAAAAAGTAAAATTCTATGTCTGTTTCAGAATACCTGCTGAATCTGAGTCGTTCAGACTGTTCCAGATGCTCAGAACTTACTGAGTAAAATAGTGTTCATATTTTCACCTTGTATTATTTGCCAATTACTTGAAAGTAGTTACTAAAAATTATGACAATGTTAACAATTCCTCTCTCTCTGCAAATTCAAGACCTTGGAACCAAATCTGCACGAGATAGAAATCACTGCTTCACCTTCTCAGCTCCAAGGATATTTATCTGTGCTTCAGCTAGCTCTCCACAAAAGAGAGGAATGCATCTTAATTTAAGATGATCAAAGAAACAGACCTTCGGTCCAATTCGTCCGTGCCAACAAGGAATCCTAAAAAATGGATTCCCATTTGTCAGCTATTGGCCTGTATCCATCAAAACCCTTCCTACTCATGTACCCAATTGGAAGCCTTTTAAATGTTGTGATTTTATCAGCCTCCACTACTTCATCTGGTAGCCCCTCCCATACACACACCACAGTCAGCTTGAAAACGTTGCCACTTAGATCCATTTTAAATCTTTGCCCACTCAACTTAAACCCAGGTGCTCTAGTTGTGGACCCACCTAACCTGAGGAAATAGGACCCCGGCTGCTCACCTTATTCACACCCCTCGTGATTTTATAAATCTCCATGAAGTCACCTCTCAGTCTTTGACTCTCCAGAGAAAATAGCCCCAGCCTATTCAGCCTCTCCCTGTAGACCAAATCCTCCAATCCTGGCAAAGTTTTTGTAAATCTTGTCCAAACCTTTTCAAGTTTCACAACATCCTCCCCAGAACAGGGAAATTCAAACTGAAAACAGAATTCCAGAAGTGGCTAAATCAACGTCCTGTCCAGCCACAATATGGCGCCCCAGCTTCTGTATTCAATGCATTGACCAATAACAGAGAGCGTTAATGGAGTACCATTTGCCAGCGGTTCACCCTTTTCCCTCTAAAACCTTCCTCTTCATGTACCCAAACAGATGCCTTTTAAATGCTGTTATTGTTCTAGCCACCACCCCTTCCTCTGGCAGTTCATTCCATACATGCAATGCCCTCAACATGAACAAGATGCCCCTTAGATCCCTTTTAAATCTTTTCCCTCTCACCTTAAGCCTGTACCCTCTAGTTTTGGACCCACCGAACTTGGGAAAAAGTCCCTGACTGCTCACCTTATACATGCTCTTCATGATTTTATAAGATCACCACTCAGTGTCCAACCCTCCAGGGAAAATATTCCCAGCCTATTCAGCCTTTCCCAATAGCTCAAACCGTCCAATCCTGGCAAAGTCCCTGCAAAAGTTTTCTGAACCCTTTCAAGTTTCTCAACATTATTCCAAGAACAGGGAGATTGGAACTGAAAACAGAATTCCAGAAGAGGTGTAATCAGCGCCCTGTACAGCCACAATATGACGTTACAACAACTGCATTCAATGCATTGACCAATAACGGGGTGCATACGGAATGCTGCATTTACTACCTCGCCTACCTGTGACTCTACTTTCAAGGAACTATGAACCTGAATTCCAAGGTCCCTTTGTTCAGCAACCTTCCCCAGGACTTTTCCATTAAGTGTATAAGTCCTGCCCTGATTTGCCTTTCCAAAATACAACAGCTACATTTATCTAAATTGAACTCCGTCTGCCATTCCTTGCTCCAATGGCCCATCTGATCAAGATCCTGTGGTATTCTGAACTAACCTTCTTCACTGTCCACTACACCTCCAATTTTGGTGTCTTCTGTAAACCTACTGACCATACCTCATATATTCACATCCAAGTCATTTATTTAAGGGTCCAATATCCATTCTTGGAGCACACTGCTGCTCACAGGCCTCCAGTCCGCAAAGCCACCCTCCATCATCATCCTCTGTCTCCTACCTTCAAGGTAGTTTTGTAATGGCTTGCTCTCCCTTCATTCCATGTTATCTAACCCTGCGAACCAGTCTGCTTTGTGGAACCTTGTTGAATGTCCATATAAACAACGTTTTATCGCCTGGCTTAATCAATTTTCTTTGTCACTTCAAAACACTCACTCAAGTTAGTGAAACACAATTGTGCATCAACAAAGCCACTTGACTCTTCCTGTCATTCCTTACCTTTCCAAATAGATGGATATCCTGTACCTCAGAATCCCTTCCAACAACTTGCCTGCCATTTACGTCAGGCTCACTGTTCTCTTGTTCCATGGCCTCTCCTTACCACGTTTTTAAAATAATGGCACCTCACCTGTCGCGATCAACGATACAAATACCTCAGGAGAGGCCCAACAATCACTTCCCTAGATTTCCAGAAAGTTCCAGGATACACCTGATCAGGTTCCAGGGCTTTATCCACCTTGATGCGATTTAAGACATCCAGTACCACCTCCTCTGTAACATGGACACTTTTCAAGTTATCACTGTTTATTTCTCCAAACTCTTGAGCTTCCATATACTTCTCCAGTAAAAATGACGTGAAATATTTGCATATCTTTTGCACCCCGTGGTTCCATGTTGACCTTTAAGGGGTCCTATTCTCTGGTCCAGTTAATATTTTGTCAGTGATATATTTGTTTAATCTCTTTGGATTCTACTCCAGGACATCCCAGAAAGGCCGACTTCAAGGAGCGTAATTTTCCTCTGACTTGATCAACAATGCCCTCCAACACATACCCTCCACTTCCTGCACCTCCGCCTTTACCCCACCCCTCCAGCCACAATAAAGAATCTCACCCTGTGGTCTTCACCTTCCACCCCACTAATCTCCAGATACAGCACATTAACCTCTGTTATTTCTGCTACCTAAAGTCAGACGCCACCACCAGAGACATATTTCCCTCTCTAACCCCTATCTGCGTTCCGCAGAGACCATTCCTGCTGCACCTTCCTTGTTCGGTCCACACCCTCCCACCAACCCAACCTCCACACCCTTGACCCTCCCTTACCACCATGGGAGATGTAAAACGTGCGGCCACACCTCCGTCTGACCTCTGTCCAAGACCCCAAAAGGATCTTTTCACATCAGGCAGAGATTGCCTGCACATCCCAAAATCTCATATACAGCATCTAGACACTATGGGAAATTTAACATGGTTTATCCAACTAACCTACACATCTTTGGACTGTGGGGGAAAACTGGAACACCCGAAGGAAACCCTCACAAACACTGGGGAGAATGTGCCAACTTGAACACAGACAGTCGCCTGAGGCTGGAATCAAACCCATGTCCCTGGTGCTGAGGAAGCAGCGCTAACCACTGAGCCACAATACTATGGAATCTTTGGTGCTGATGTGCTGCCCCACTGATACCTCAGTCACTCACCCTGCCTCATGTCCTGATGATGGAGTGAAATTATCGCTCGACAGTTAATCCAGAGACCCAGATAACGTTCTGGGGACCCGGGTTTGAATCCCATCACGGCAGATTTTGGAACGTGAATTCAATAAATATCTGAAAAAAAATCTC
The DNA here is from genome assembly GCF_047496795.1 of Chiloscyllium punctatum. Classification (NCBI taxonomy): domain Eukaryota; kingdom Metazoa; phylum Chordata; class Chondrichthyes; order Orectolobiformes; family Hemiscylliidae; genus Chiloscyllium; species Chiloscyllium punctatum. Next base: position 138,703,408 of record NC_092744.1, on the reverse strand, counting down.
GTGACGACAAGGAATCCATTGTCAATTGTTGGAAAAACCAATGTGGTTCAAGAATGACCTTTAGGGAAGGAAAATGCCATCCTAACCTGGTCTGGTCTGCATGGGACTCCAGACCTATAGCAACGTGGTTGACTCTTAACTGCCCTCTGGGTAAACGCAGCAATAAATGCTGGCTGAGCCAGTGACAGCCTCATCCTGTGAATAAATAAAGAAAACAGGTCAGGTTTTGTTCCTTCTCTAGTAGGTACAACCTACAAACTGAATCTGAAATGTTCTCGTACACACTAAACCAATACCTTTCCATCCAAGCCCTTAACACGACAGCACTCCGAGGCCATGTTGGTAAAGTTAAAACCACTTATCATTGCATCCATATTATTCTTACATATAACTGAGGTCTCCAGGTAAAATTGTGTCTCAATTCCCCGCCGACTAATGGGAGAGTGTCTATAATACAATCCCAGTAAGATGGTCATCCCTTTTTTATTTCTCAGTACCAAACAAATAACTTGCCTGATGTACTCCCAGGAACATCCTCCCGAAGCTCAGCCATAATGTTATCCCTAATTAAAAACACCTCTCTCCCTGCTCTGTTGCCCCCTTTCTATACTTGCTATAGCATCTATACCCTGGAACATTAAGCTGTTAGTCCTGTCCATCCCTGAGTGATGCCTCTGTAATTGCTGTCATGTTCAAAACGATACCCTGAGCCCACCTGCCTGACCTGCCAGGTCTCTTGCACTGAAATAAATGCAGTGCAACTGGTCCGTCACACCTCATTCTGTGACTTGCTCTTGCCTGCCTTGACAGTCTGACTGGTGAACAGTACCAGCCTCAGACTCACCTCTTTTCTCACTATCTCTGTAGGATTACCCCGACTCCCTCACAGGTTTAATGCCTCCCGAGTGGCACTAGCAAATTTCGCTGCTTTTCAGGACCCCATGCCTTCCCCTTCCTATGCGATTGGTATCAATGTACAATGTCCTCCCACTGGTTATTTTCCCTTTAGAGAATATTCTGCTCCCTCTGTGAGACATCCTTGACACTGGCACCAGGGCAGCACCACCCCATTCTGATGTCTCACTGTCAGCTGCAGAAATAGCAGACTGTGCCCCTGACGAGGGAGTCCCCTATCACCATCGATCGTGTGGAACTGGATATACCTCACATTGTGTTCGAAGCCATTCCCAGTACCAGTAACTTGGCTGTCAGTGCTACATTCCCCTGAAAGTCTATTACCACCTACATTTTCCAAAACAGCCACAGGAGACAGCTCCAGCAGTACCGACCTACTCCTCCTATTTTTTCTGGTGGTTACCCATCTACCTGACTTTGTGGAGTATCCTGCAATCCTGAGACTGCCACCTATCAGCCCCCCCCCCCACCCCCCACGGGCTCCTGTCAATTCCTCACTGCCTTTCATCACTCCTCCACCAATCCATGCGTTCCAATAAGATTTGCAATCACACTTCCTGCAGACAATCATCAGGATCATTGAAACTCTCCCTAATCTCCCACATCCGACAGAAACAGCACGCCACTCTACAACAGGCCATCTCTCCACCTTAACAATCTACAGACCAAGACAAAGGCACAGTCTTACTGCTCGAAAAATACTGCCAGAGAATAACTTATTGCTTACGTTTCATATCTTAAACATTTAATCAAGAGACCGTAAGACATTAAAAAGAAATCCTCACCTGACTCACGATTGTAGATTTAATAAAATAAAACAGACTAAGATTTATATTTGAAGAAACTGAAACTCACTGAGCTGATCCCCGGCTCTGAGTACTTCCAAGGGTGAGGTCTCTCTGAGAACAGCTGTGAAATGTCTCTGTTTCTCTTCTCTGCCCACTCCATTTCCAGAGAGGTTTTTAACTTCACAGCAAGTCAGCTCAGAGAGGTCACTGCTTGGTTTTATTCACTGGGGGTTGCCTTTGCTGCCCAGACCAGTATTTATTGGCCACCTTTACTTGTCTTGGAGAAAGTGGTGGTTAACCGCCTCCCTGAAATGCTGCAGTTCATGTACACTACAGTGATGTTTGGACAACAATCCCCCTCTGGCCCCACAACCCTCCCTGTCTCTGTAATCCCCCTCCGGCTTCAGAAATTACATGTCCGTGGCATAAAATTTTTATTTGGATTCATTTTTGTGTAATAAACCACCCCCCAAAAAAGTGAAAGATTTTGCCCCCGAAAAAATTTATGTTGATTGACCTTTTGGAGAGGCTGACACATGGACGTTGCAGTATTTTATCTCTGATTGTACACGTAGAAAGATGAAACTTCCTTTTAGACATTGCTAAAAAGGGAGGCAATGGCTTAATGGTATGCCTGCCAGATGAGTGATATGTACAGTGTTCTGACGATTAGGGATAGAATCCCAACATGGCTGATGGCAGCATCGGAATTCAATACAATCTAGAATGAAAAGGCGAATGATGACCATGAAACTATTGTTGATTGTTAGAAAACCCATCTGGTTCACTAATGTCCTGTAGGGAAGGAAACGGTCATCCTCACCTGGTCTGGCCTACATGTGACTCCAGACCCACAGCAATGTGGTTAACTCTCAACTGCCCTCAGGAAAAGTACTTTAAAAACTGTTAACAAATACTCCACACGTATCACTTAAAAACTGGCTGTTCACATTGGGACCATGTGAATTTCTGAACGGCCTGAACTAAAACTGAGTTTCAGCTTCACCTTCTCCCTGTCGCACATCAGTCTGTTTACACCCAACTCCAGAACACTCTCATTGAGCCAAGCAGCCCTCACAGTGCAGCCCTGTCATTTTCATTGCCTGCTCATACCTACACTGCCCTCAGCCTCCTGTAGTGTTCCAATGCATCTCAATGGGAGCTCAGGAACAGCACCTCATCTTTCAATTCAGCCCTTTGTAACCCCAGAGTCAACATGGACCTCAGCAGTTTCTGAATGAACAGACAGTTGTCAGAGCCTGGAACAGCCCACCTGAAAAGGTACTGGAATTTGAGTCCAAAAGGATTTTTAATGGGAAGTTTGCAGGTAATTGAAAATATGAAGTTTACAGGTTAACATCATGAAGTGGGTGATTGGGTCTAAATCTGAGAGTTCTTACAAAGAAAACGAGGTATAATTTGGATAAATCTGTGCTCCCTCTCAGGCCAACATCTCCTTCCTCAGCTGCAGGGCCCAGAACAGAGCATACACCCAAAGGGTGATCCAACCACGAATTTGTACATCTTCCTGCTTAACAAAAATATTGAAGATATCTTCCCACAAACAGAACAGACAAACTGTTCTCCTTCCACAGTTAAATGACAATGATATTCAGATCCTGATGACTCCATTAACTGTAAAAACTTGATTTTGAGATCCCAGCCTCAATTATTCTGATTTAATATCCTATGAAATGAATTCACAAAACAAAACTCACAGTCAGTACAGGAAGAATATAAAGACATACTTTTTACTTGGTATGTGTTTGATGTGTAAATGCCTCTCTTCAAGCTGTACGCCTCCCCCCCACCCCCAAAATCCTAGGAAGGGGACATGTACATGCGCCTCACTGTCCCTTGCCCCCAATAAAGATGGCGGCTATATCCCAGGACCTATCACCGCCTGAGGGCCGCAGCCATTTTCCCATCTGCTGCAAACCCAGGATTAAGAGTTTCTAATTCAGACTTACGAACCGCACAGAGTGTAATTAAAACTTCCCATAAGACCATAAGACATAGGAGTGGAAGTAAGGCCATTCGGCCCATCGAGTCCACTCCGCCATTCAATCATGGCTGATGGGCACTTCAACTCCACTTACCTGCATTCTCCCCGTAGCCCTTAATTCCTCGAGACAACAAGAATCTATCAATCTCTGCCTTGAAGACATTTAGAGTCCCGGCCTCCACTGCACTCTGTGGCAATGAATTCCACAGGCCCACCACTCTCTGGCTGAAGAAATGTCTCCGCCTTTCTGTTCTGAATTTACCCCCTCTAATTCTAAGGCTGTGTCCACGAGTCCTAGTCTCCTCACCTAATGGAAACAATTTCCTAGCATCCACCCTTTCCAAGCCATGTATTATCTTGTACGTCTCTATTAAGTCTCCCCTTAATCTTCTAAACTCCAATGAATACAATCCCAGGATCCTCAGCCGTTCCTCATATGTTAGACCTACCATTCCAGGGATCATCCGTGTGAATCTCTGCTGGACACGTTCCAGTGCCAGTATATCCTTCCTGAGGTGTGGGGACCAAAACTGGACACAGCACTCCAAATGGGGCCTAACCAGAGCTTTATAAAGTCTCAGTAGCACAACGGTGCTTTTATATTCCAAACCTCTTGAGATAAGTGACAACATTGCATTCGCTTTCTTAATCACGGACTCAACCTGCATGTTGACCTTTGGAAAATCCTCGACTAGCACTCCCAGATCCCTTTGTACTTTGGCTTTACGAATTTTCTCACTGTTTAGAAAGTAGTCTGTGCTTTTATTCTTTTTGCCAAAGTGCAAGACCTCGCATTAGTTCACGTTGAATTCCATCAGCCATTTCCTGGACCACTCTCCCAAACTGTCTAGATCCTTCTGCAGCCTCCCCACTTCCTCAGTACTACCTGCCTGTCCACCTAACTTCGTATCATCAGCAAACTTTGCTAGAATTTCCCCAGTCCCTTCATCCAGATCATTAATATATAATGCAAACAGCCATGGCCCCAACACTGAAGCCTGCGGGACACCGCTCGTCACTGGCTGCCATTCTGAAAAAGAACCTTTTATCCCAACTCTCTGCTTTCTGTCAGACAGCCAATCCTCAATCCATCCCAGTAGCTCACCTCAAACAACATGGGCCCTCACCTTGCTCAGCGGCCTCCCGTGTGGCACCTTATCAAAGGCCTTATGGAAGTCTAGATAGACCACATCCACTGGGTTTCCCTGGTCTAACCTACTTGTCACCTCTTCAAAGAATACCAACAGGTTTGTCAGGCATGACCTCCCCTTACTAAATCCATGTTGACGTGTTCTAATTAGACTCTGCTCTTCGAAGAATTTAGAAACCTCATCCTTAATGATGGATTCTAGAATTTTACCAACAACCGAGGTTAGGTTAATTGGCCTATAATTTTCCATCTTTTGTCTTGATCCTTTCTTGAACAATGGGTTACAACAGCGATCTTCCAATCATACGGGACTTTCCCTGACTCCAGTGACTCTTGAAAGATCTCAACCAATGCCTCCGCTATTTCCTCAGCCACCTCTCTTCGAACTCTAGTATGTATCCCATCGGGGCCAGGAGATTTATCAATTTTAAGACTTTTTAGCTTTTCTAGCACTATCTCTTTTGTAATGACAACCATACTCAACTCAGCCTCCTGACTCCCTTTAATTGTTGGGATATTACTCATGTCTTCCACTGTTAAAACTGACGCAAAGTACTTGTTAAGTTCTGCTGCTATTTCCTTATCTCCCATCACTAGGCTTCCAGCATCAGTTTGAAGTGGCCCAATGTCTACTTTTGTCTGTCGTTTGTTTCTTATGTATTGAAAGATATTTTTACTATCATTTCTAATAGTACTGGCTAGCTTACTTTCATATTTGATCCTCTCCTTTCTTATTACTCTCTTTGTTATCCTCTGTTTGTTTGTGTAGCCTTCCCAATCTTCTGATTTCCCACTGCTCTTGGCCACTTTATAGGATCTCTCATTTTCTTTCATACATTTCCTGACTTCCTTTGTTAGCCATCGCTGTCTAATCCCTCCCTGGATAATCTTTCTTTTCTTGGGGATGAACCTCTGTACAGTGTCCTCAAGTATACCCACAAACTCCTGCCATTTTTGCTCTACTGTCTTCCCCGCAAGCCTCTGCTTCCAGTCTATTTTTGTCAGTTCCTCTCTCATGCCCTCATAATTACCTTTGTTTAACTGTAACACCATTACATCCGATTTTGCCTTCTCTCTTTCAAACTGCAGACTGAACTCTACCATATTATGATCGCTGCTTCCTAAGGGTTCCCTTACTTTAAGATTTTTTATAAAGTCTGGTTCATTGCAAAGCATTAGATCCAGAATAGCCTGCTCCCTTGTGGGCTCCATGACAAGCTGTTCCAAAAAGCCATCCTGTAAGCATTCCATGAATTCCCTTTCTTTGGATCCACTGGCAACATTATTTACCCAGTCCACCTGCATATTGAAGTCTCCCATGATCACTGTGACCTTGCCTTTCTGACATGCCTTCTCTATTTCCCTGTACATGTTGCCTCCCTGGTCCTGACCACTGTCCTGATCCCAGTCTAAAGTGACTCATTATCTCCGTCTCCACGGCCACTCTCCCCTTCCCTGTTTGCGTCTCCCTCATTCACCAACAGCCGAGTCACGTAGCACTGCATTGGCCGAGTTACTGGTGACGTGTCATCCCACTGGCCACGCCCCTCATTCACTCCCATTGTTTGGATGACCAGCTGGTTCCACTTGGTCCACCAGTCCCACCACCTTTTCTTATTGATCCGAAGCTTCCACCAATCAGCTGGACCCCATTGTGAGGTCAGTGGTGGGATCCACCCCCTGTCTGAATTAAACCCAGAAGGTGCATGGATGGTGTCAATCAGGAACAACAAGCAGAAGGTTCTGGGAAAGCTCAACAGGTCTGGCAGCATCTGGGAACAGAAACCTGTCTAGTGACCTTCCTCAGAACCATGGGAGCTGGGAAAATTAGAATCCTGACAGTGTGGAAACAGGCCATTTGGCCCATTGGTACCACAGCGTCCCTCTGAAGGGTATCACACCCAGACCCATTCCCCTACCATATTACTGTATATTTCTCCTGACTAATGCACCTAACCTACACATCCCTGAGCATTATGGGAAATTTAGCTTGTCCAATTCAACTAACCTGCAGATCTCTGTACTGCAGGAGATAGGGGTTAAAGAGTAAATAATAGGCAAGGACAGAACCCAAAGAGAGACCAGAACATTTGGAAAGACAAAGGAGTGGATTACGATCTGGCTGGGGGGTGCATTGCTGTTCAGGAAGGGAACAGGAACCTGTGTCTGGCAGCATCTCAGTGAAGGTGGCGGAAATGGCGACTGATGATCTATGTTCTGCTGCAAAAACAGACCCCGAGCTTCCAGCTGCCTGCCACTTTAACACACGAGTCCGCTCTCTGGCCAATATCTCTGTCTCATGATTACTGCTGTGTTCCAGTAGCCAGAACATACCAAATGGTCCTGCATTTCAAAGACTGCAATTTCCCCTCCCATTTGGTCAATACCATCCACTATATCTCCTCCACTTCCCACACCTCTGTTTTTGAAACCCACACCTCCAACTGCAACAAGGATAGAACACCCCGCCAAGTCCTTACCTTCCACCCAGATACAACATATCATCCTCTGCCATTTTCACCACCTACAATCAGACCCAACACCAGATTCTTAAGGGGTTTGACAGAATAAATACTGATGTGTCTGAGGGTAAATACTGAGGGGGGAGTTTGAAACCAGATTCTGAGCCAGTCACTGAATCAAGGGTTCTGTTTCGGATTCGTCACGTTTAAGGCAACACAGACACGGGGAAGGGGTTTCAGTAGCAATGGAGCTGGGGTGAGGAGGAGAGAAGAACTTTTACGAGATTGGAATTCCTGGTGTTTGGGATTGTGGATGTCTGATCAGAAGGTCAGCTTCGCGTCAGATATAACTGCAATACTGTGAAGAGTGCAGTTCTGCTGCATAGTTCCCAGTGAGAGGGAGGGGCTCAGCAGTCAGGGAAAGGAATTTGTCAGGCAACGGGTTTAACCATTACAATGTTTCATTGGAGGAAACTGCACCTAATCGAGTAGTGGGAATGTGGTAAGCAGTTTGATAACTGAGTAACAGTGGAGTAGTGGAGAGGGATGATGGGAAGGGAGAGCTGGCCATCGTCAGTGTACATGTGAAACCCAACATGGTGCTTTTGCACAATGTCACCTCCTGGCAGTATGTAGGTGAGATACAGAAGGGACCAAGGACACCAAATGCAAGGAATTCAGAAAAGAATGGGAGATTGGAGGTGGAGCAGGATTTTGGGAGAGAAGGACATAACCAGAAAAGACAGAACAAGGAACAATATCTGTGAATCGGTGAGGGGGACTGATGAGGAGGAGGAGGAAAGAGGGTTGGAAAGTCTATAGTTTAGTGAAATTAGGGTAAAGGGTCAAGGTGAGCTCTGATTAGGCTTGACAAGAGACTGGAGGAAGATGTCAGTTTAGGACAAAAACCGGGAACACCACGTGAAGCAGTTTTGCTCGGCGGGCTAGTGAGAGGGAGGGAAGCTACAGATCGGATTATCTCAGTCTTAGTGACAGAGAAACTTCATGTGCTCCAAACTCTTCTTGTTAGAGAGAAGGATGGAGCAGACAGAATGATGGACAGTGTTTCATAAAGAAACAAAACCTGGGTAAGTGATATTTAAAGTGAGTGAACAAACCTAATTTATTTAAATTTTATCCAAAATATTAAAACAAACAACTGAAGTCCTGGTTCAAATCCCATCTTGGCAGATGGTGGAATCTGAATTCAAGAAAAAAAATAACTGGAATTAGGAATCTCCTGATCTCCATGGAACCATTGTCAATGGCGAAAGAAATCCTGCCAACGTGAGAGTGGCCCAGCCAGCTCCACACTGTATTAATCACTGCAAAGTCTCAACAAAGGAATGAAACTGGATGGACCACTCGGCATCTAAGAAGGCACCATTTAATACAACCACAGAATCAGCCCTCTCGATGGTGCAATGTCCTCCAGACTAACATCTTGATTTTGGTGCCAAAATGTGCAGAGCTGTCTCACAGACCAATCAAGGAACAGCCTGACATACTCATACTCATGAAATCAACCCTTACAGACAATGACCAGACACCACCATCACCATCCCAAGATATTGAGATTGTGGTGATGGAAAAGCGCAACAGGTCAGGCAGCATCCGAGGAGAAGGAGAATCGATGTTTCGAGCCAAAGCCCTTCATCAGCCTGACCTGCTGTGCATTTCCAGCACCAGACTCTTGACTCTGATCTCCAGCATCTGCAGACTTCACTTTCTCTTGAAATCTCTGGATATGTCCTGCCCCACCAGCAGGACAGACCAGGCAGAGGTGGTGGCACAGTGGTGTACAGACAGGGAGGATTTGCCCTGGAAGTACTCAGCATTGACTCCGGAGACCAGGAAGTCTCATCGCTCCTGATTACCACATCCTGTCCTTCCTTGGCGGATGAATCACTTCTCCATCATTTTGAACAACATTTGGAGGAAGCACTGAGGCAATAAAATGGTGTCAAATGTACTCTGGGCACAGGATTTCAATGTCGACAATCGAGACTAGATCTGCAACAGAATTACTGACTGAGCTGGCCAGGTCCTAAAGGACATAGCTGCTCAACTGAGTCTGCAGCGGGTGGTGAGGGAACCAACAAGAGGGAAAAACATACTTGATCTCATTGTTATGAACTGACCAGCTTCACATACATCTGTCCATGACAGTATCGGTAAGAGTGACCATCACACATTCCTCTTGGAGACAAAGTCTTAAAGTTGAGAAAAACCTCCATTCTGTTGAGTGACACTATCACTGTTCTAAATAGGACAGACTTTGAAGAGATGTTGGATCTCAAACTGGGTTTCTCTGAGGCACTGTGGGACATCAACAGCAGCAGAACTGTACTCCAGCACAATCTGTAATCTCATGGGTTTGTAAATCCTGCTCTCACCCATCACAATGGACAGTAAAGGAGGGCATGCCATGAGCAGCACCAGGCAGACCTCAAAATGAAGTGCCATCCTGGTGAAGCTATTAAACAGAACTACCTGCATTTCAAACAGCATCAGCAGCAAGCAACAGAGCTAAGTGATCCTACATCCAATCGATCAGATCGGAGCTCTGCAGTTCTGCCACACTGAGTTGTGAACGGTGATGGACAATTAAACAACTCACTGGAGGAAGCAGCACAGATATCCCCACCTTTACTGATGGAGGAGCCTCACACACCCATGCACCAGATAAGATGACAGCATTTGCAGCAATCTGCAGCCAGAAGTGTAAAGTGGGATGATCCATCTCGGTCTTCTCCAGTGGTTTCCAACATCACAGATGTGAGTTTAAAGCCAGTTCAGTTGAGTTTGAATAACATCAAGAAATGGTTAAGTCGTGCAAAGACGATGGGCTCTGCCAACATTCTGGCAATAAAACTGATAGCCCGTGCTCCAGAACTTGCCACCCACCAAGCCAAGTACCACTCCAGCACTGGCATCTACCGACAATGTGGAACATTGCCCAGGGATGTTCAACACAAAAACACAAGGCAATCCAACCCAGCCAATTTCCATCTATCAGTCCACACTCGGTCAGCAGTAAAGTGATGGAAGATGTTATCAACAGGGCTATCAAGTAGCAGCTGCTCAGCAACAGCCAGCTGATTGACACTCATTTTAGGCTCCACCAGGGCCACTCAGCTCCCGATTGTGTTACCGCCCTGATTCACAATCTGACAACTAACTGAATCCCAGAGGCGAGGTGAGGGTGACAGCCCAGTCCCACTACAAGCCCACTATTTCTAGCTGATTCCACCCTTATCTCAGCTCATATACTTTCATCCACCTTGTGTTATCTCCAGACTTCATTATCCAAACATACTCATGGCCAGCTCCCCACATTCAACCTCCCTGTAATCTCAAGAAAAACTAAATCTCTGCTGCCCAAGTACTCCCTCGTACCAAAACTTATTGATCCATCAAAAGGCTGCTATTCATAATGAACAACAGAGAGCCACAGAGATGAACAGCATGGAAACAGACCCTTCAATCCAACCCGTCCATGCTGACCAGATATCCCAACTCAATCTACTCTCACCTGCCAGCATCAAGCCCACATCCCTCAATTTAAAATTCTCACCCTTGATTTAATTCCTGGTTGTGATCATCCCTAGCTCGCTGTATCTCACTCCCTTTGAGACCTCGACAACCCATTCTGTTCAAGACTCACAATACTTCATTACCTCACCTGTGTGGCTGCGTTTACAGTTGCCAAAGCAACAAGGTCTGAAATTCGCAGCTAAAACCTCAGTGGTCTGCTTTCCCCCTTTAAGACATTCCTCAAAACTTGCTTATTTGGCAATGGTTTTGGTCACCTGACCTCATATCATCCTTTTCTTGCCTAATGTCTAAAGTTCCCAATATTTTTTTTTTGTGAAATTATAAGCAGGATATTAAAACTACAAACTGTTCTTGATTTGGACATTATCTTCAGACCTTTACTGTTGCTGAATGAATATTCTGTAATGTCTCTTAACCAACCACATTATAGGAGCACCTTCACCACACAAACTGCAGCTGTACAAGAAAGTCAAACATCACCCTCTCCACAAGCAACAGGGCTTTGGCATTAATCACTGGTATCTGCGGAAGGAGAAACACAGTTGATGTTTCAGGGAGTGCAAAACAGATTACAGGGAATGAAAATGGTGCAGAATATGATCGTCAGAAATGGAAGGAAAATACACTTGCTTATTGGAAAAAAGAATTCTTGACTGTTAAAGATTTTCCAGAAATAAAATTAATAAGCAGCACATTGTCAGGGGCTGAGCTGCAGTGAAAAATTAACTTACAAAAATGTCTGTAACAGTAATAGTAAAATACTAAACAGTCCAAACATACACCCATTGTTCGAGATTGAGGAAGCTAGATATTGACAAAGTGGTCATGAGGGAGCCCAGAGATGAAGCAGAGCAGTGTAAGCTGTTATGATCCCACAGTCATCGAGATGAATAGCACCGACAAAGACACTTTGGTCTAACTCATCCTTGCCAACCAGGTATCCGAACCTAGTCTATTCCCATTTGCCAGCACTTGGCCCACGTCCCTGTAAACGCTTCCTAATCATATCATGTGTCTATTTAGATGCCTTTAACATGTGTTAATTGTACTAGCCTCCACCACTTCCTCTGGCAGCTCATTCCACCCACTGTATGAACAAGTTGTTCTTGAGGCTCGTTTGAAATTTTATCTGTTCACTCTAAAGCAATGCCCTCTACTTCTGGACACCACCACTCCAGGGAAAACACCTTGTTCATTTACTCTATTCATGCCCCTCATGATTGTATAAACCTCTATAACATCACTGCTCAGCCTAATGCACTCCAGGGAAAACAGCCCCAGCCTTTTATGCCTCACCCTGTAGCTCAAATCCTCCAACTCTAACAACATCCTTATAAGTCTTTTTTGAAACTTTTCAAGTTTCACAGCAGCCTTCTGATAGGAGGCAGGCCAGAACTGCACACACTAGTCCAAAAGTGGCCTAACGAATGTCCTGTACAGCAACATGACCTCCCACATCCTATACTCAATGCTCTAACGAATAAAGGAAAATATACTGAACACCTTCTTCATCTTCCTATCTACCTGCAACTTGACTTGCAAGGACTAAGAACCTGCAGTCCAAGGTCTCTCTGTTCTGCAAACGTCTCCAGGGCCTTGCCATTCAGTGTATAAGTCCTGCCCTGATTTGCTTTTCCAAAATGCAGCACCTAACATTTATCAAAATTAAACCCCATCTGATCAATATCTCATTATAATCTGAGGTAATCTTCTTCATTATCCACAATACCTCCAATTTTGTATGACCTGCAAACTCATTTACGATACCAAATCAGTTAAATGAATGACGAAACAAATCCAGAAATAAAGATCCATTTCACTGAGTTTGAACGTGCTCTGTGTAAATCCTGCCCAATGACTCTGTACCAGAGAATGTCTGCACATGCGCCTGGCTGCACCTTGCCCCCTACAAAGCTGGTGGCTCCGCACGTGTCGAGTGAATTTTTGCCCCAAATAAAGATGGCGGCGCGCACCCATGCCTGCAGCCACACTGAGGCAATTCACCGTTTACTGAAAACAAGAAACTGGGACGTTCAAATTTGTGTTTTCCGATGTGCACATTTTGTTTGTAAAACCTCTCCGCTTATACAGAATCTCTCTCACCTCCTGCGGTTCCACAGACAGCCTTGAGTTTTGCGGGTACCTATTCTCTGCCTGCTTACTCATTTGTCCTTAATGTTTTTGTACAATCACTTTGGATTCTCCTTAAACCTATTTCCTAAAGCTATCTCATGTCCCCTTTTTGCCCTCACGGTTTACCTCGAGTCTACTCCTATTGCCCCTATACTCCTCTCGGGATTCACACAAAAACAGCTCTCTGTACCTGCCATATGCCTCCTTAATTTTCTTGAACAGGCCCACAATTTCTTCTGATAGACAGCATTACCTACACCTTCCAGCCTTGGCCTTAACAGGAACATACTGTCTGTGTACTCTTGTTGTCGCAGGCCTATGGAAGCAATGGCAGATGAGGACAGAGATGCAATCATTCCCAGTAAAGAGGTAACTTGGGAAAGATAACAGCCTAAAGATAGATGGGTCTCCTGGCTCTAATGGATTGCATCTCAGGGACTAAAGTAGATGGCGGGGGTAGTGGTTGGAGGGGGTGGTGAATAACAAATAGACTTGTGATAATTCACTTAAAATCTGTTGGATTCTGGGATGGTTTTGACAGACTGGAAGCTGCAAATGTGGTGCCACTATTTTTTAACAACGACCCGTTAGCTTAACTTCTGTAGTGGAGAAAATGCTTGAATCTCTCAAGGAAGTAGTGGTGAGTTATCTGGGTAGAAATTGTCTCATTTTGCAAAAACAGCATGGATTCATGAAAGGCAGGTCACGTTTAAGGATTTACTGGAATTATTTCAGGATACAATGAGCGCATTGGATAAAGTGGACTTGGTGGATGTGGTATACCTGGATTTCCAGAAGGTATTCGATAAGTTGCCACACGAAAGGCTGCTGAATAAGGTAAAGATGCACAGCATTATGGGTAATGTATTATCATTGATACAGGATCGGTTAACTAACAAAAAATAAAGAATGGGGATAAACAGGTGTTTGGATTACTGTTGGCACTACAACTGTTTGCAATTTACACAAATGTTTTGGAGTTGAGGACCAAGTGTACGGTGTCAGAGTTCACATTTGATACAAAGATGAGGTAGAGCAGTGTCTGCAGAGACCACTGTCAGTCTGCACAGGGATACAGATAGGTTAAGTGAGTTGGTAAGGGTCTGGCAGATGGAGTTCAATGTTGGGATATGTGAGGTCATCCATTTTGGTTGGACTAACAGCAAACTGGATGATGAAATGGTGAAAACATGCAGCAGGCTGCTGTGCAGAGGGAGCTGGGTGTCCTTGTGCATGAATCACAGGAAGTTGGTTTGCAGGGGCAGCAGGTAATTATGGCAGTGAAGGGAATATTGTCCTTCATTGCTAGAGGGATGGTTATGCTGTAGCTGTACAGGGTGCTGGGGAGGCCACACCTGGAGTACTGTGTACAGGTTTGGTCCCCTTACATTAGCAAGGATGTACTGGCACTGGAGGGAGTACAGAAGAGGTTCACTAGTTTGAGTTGGGAGTTGAGAGGATTGGTATATGTGGAGAGATTGAGAAAACTGGTTCGATAGTCATTGTAATTTAAAAGGATGGGAGGTTGGAGAGGAAAAAATAAAATTATGAAGGGAGTAGATAAGCTGGAAGCAGGGATGCTATTTCCTCTGGGGGCGGGTCAAACTAGAGCATAACCTCAAAATAAGGGGGGGCAGGTTTAGGACTGAGTTCAGGAGGAGCTTCTTCAGGTAAAGGGTTGTGCATCGGTGGAATTCCCTGCCGAGTGCAGCATTTCACGTTATCAACTTGAATGCCTTTAAGGGAAAATGTAGATTTGTGAACAGGAAAATAATTGAGGGTTGTGGCGAGAGAGCAGAAATGTGGAGCTGAGGCCATAAAAAGCCCAGTCCTGATCTTATTGAATGGCAGAGCATGCTTGAAGGGCCAGTTGAAAGTTCTTGCCTTGTGCCATCAATATTGGCCTTTGTCCAATTCAGAACCTTAACTTTTAGATCTGGTGTATTATTTTCTGTAACTATTTTAAAACTAGGAGAAATATCAGAGAATTCCAAACAGTGTGGAAGCAGGTCATTCAGCCCTTAATACTGACCCTTAGAGCCTCCTAACCTCCCCCTGTAACATTGCATTTCCCACGGCCACCAAACCTACACATCCCTGAACATTATGGGCAATTCAGCCTGGATAATTCACCCAACCTGCACATCCCTGAACACTGTGGGCAATTCAATCTGGATAATCCCCCCAACCTGCACATCCCTCAACACTGTGGACAATTCAGCCTGGATAATTCAACATACCCTGCACATCTTTGGACTGTGGGAGGAAACCAGAGGACCCAGACGAGATCCATGCAGAAAACCCCAATAATGTGATTATCCCTTTCTTATTTCCCAGTTCCACCTAAATAACTTCACTGGGCGTACTCCCAGGAATATCCTCCCTAAGCAAAAACATGGTACTGTCCCGAATCTAAAATGCCACTCCCCCTCCTTCCTTCTCCCCCTTTCTATTCTTCCTATAGTCTCTATACCCTGGAACATTAAGCTGCCAGGCCGATCCATCCCTGAGTGATGCCTCTGTAATTGCTATAATATCCCAGTGCCATGTTCAAAACCATACCCTGAGCTCATCTGCCTTCCCGGTCAGGCCTCTTGCATTGAAGTAAATGCAGTGCAACTGCTCAGTCCGACTTCATTCAGCCCATCATATTAATACTGACCCTTGCCTGCCTTGACTATTTGACTTTTGAACTGTATCAGCCTCAGACATACCTCTTTTCTCACTATCCTCTTGGGTTTACACCCACTCACTCCCTGGTTTAATGCCTCCCGAGTATCACCAGCAAGTCTCCCTGCCTAGATATTAGACACCTTCCAATTCAGGTACCATCCATCCTTCTTATGCAGGTCAACTCTACTCCAGAGGAGATCACAATGATCCAAAAAATGTGAATCCTTTTCCCCTGCACCAGCTCCTTAGCCACTCATTGCGCACCTCCTCCTCTGTAATATGGACATTTTTCAAGATGCCACCATTTATTTCCCCCCATTCTATATCTCCCATGTACTTCTTCATAGTAAACATGATGCAAAATACTTGTATCCGTATCTCACCCATAGACTGCAGCTCCACACAATGGCTGCCTTGCTGATCTTTGAGAGTCAACTCTCAGTATTTGACTCTCCAGGGAAATGTCCCCTAGCCTATTCAGCCTAACGCTGTCTCCCACATCCTCCAACCCTAGCAAAGTCTCTGTAAATCTTGTCTGAACTCTTTCAAGATTCACAACATCCTTTCCAGAACAGGGAATTTCGAACTTAAAACAGAATACCTGAAATGGCTTAATAAATGTCCTGTCCAGCCACAATTTGACGTCCCAGCTTCTGTGCTCAATGCATTGACCAATAAATATAAGCATGCCAAACACCACCTTCACTAGTCTGCCTACCTTCGACTCTACTTTCAAGGAACAATGAACCTGCACTCCATGGTCTCTATGTTCAGCAACATTCCCAAGGACTTTACCATTAAGTGTGTAAGTCCTGCCCTGACTTGCCTTTCCAAAATCCAACAGCTTACATTTGTCTAACTTGAACCCAGTCTGCCATTCCTCGCCCCAATGGCCCATCTGATCAAGTTCCTGTTGCATTCTGAACTAACCTTCTTCATTGTCCAAAACACCTCCAATTTTGGTGTCTTTTGTAAACCTACTGACCATATCTCATATATTCACATCCAAGTCAATTATTTAAGGACACAATATCCCTTTCCTGCAGCACACTGCTGCTCACAGGCCTCCAGTCCACAAAGCAACCCTCTTTCACCACCCTCTGCCTCTTACTTTCAAGCCAGTTTTGTAGCCAAATGGCAAGATCTCCCAACATTCCCTGTTATCTAACCTTGCTAACCAGTCTGCTTTGTGGTACATCGTTCAGTGTCAATATAGACAACGTCCACAGAATACCTTCAAAAAAAACTCAATCAAGTTTGAGAGAGAGAGAATTTCCCACACACAAAGCCATGTTGACTATCCCTAATCATTCCTCATCTTTCCAAATACATATAAATCCTGTCCCTCAGAATCCCTTCCAACAGCTTGCCTGCCACTGACTTCAGGCTCACTGTTCTCTTGTTCCCTGGCCTTTCCTTACCACCTTTTTAAAGTAATAGCACATGTCTTCCAGCACCTCACCTGTCACCAGTGACAATATAAATATCTCAGGGGAGGGGAACTGCCATCATTTTCTCAGCTTTCCACAAATGTCTGGGATACACCTTAACAGGTCCCAGGGATTTATCCACTTTGCTACAATTTAAGATATCCAGTACTTCTTCGTCTGTAATATGGCCAGGAGCCAGGCAGTAGTGGACAATTCATTTACAGAAAGGTCTGTGAACGTAATCATAAAATAATAAACAGAGCAAAAATACTCTCAGAGACAGAGGAAGCTAGATAATGAAAAAGTGGACATCAAGGAGCTCACAGGCGAATCAGAGCAGTGTTCACTTTTATGATCCCACAGTCAGAAATGTCGAGCACCGAAACAGGCTCTTCAATCCCACCCATCTATGCCAACTAGATATTCTAACCTAATCTATTCCCATTTGCCAGCACTCGTCCGACATCCCTCTGAACCCTTCCTATTCAAATGCCTTTGAAATGTTACAATTTTTCTTGCCCTTTAGGCTCCAGTTGAATTTTCCCCTCACACCCTAAACCTCTCTCCTCTAGTTCTGGGCTCCACCACCCCAGGGTAAACCCCTTGTCTACTTACGCTATCCATGCCCCTCTTCAACATCACACCTCAGCCTATTACACTGCAGGGAAAATGGCCCCAGCCTATTATGCCTCTCCCTGCAACTCAAATCCTCCAACCCTGACAACATCCTTGAAAATCAATTCTCAAACCTTTCAAGTTTCAGTGCGTCCTTCTGATAAGAGGGAGACCAGAATTGCATACAATATTCCAAAAGTGGCCTAACCGATGTCCTGTCCAGCTCCTTTACTCAACGCTCTGACAAATAAAGGGAAGCATACCCAATGCCTTCTTCACTATCCTATCTACTTGTGACTCAACTTTCAAGGAAATGTGAACCTGCATTCCAAGGACTCTTTGTTCAGTAAGATTCTCCAAGATCTTACAATTCAGTGTGTGAGTCTTGCTCTGATTTGCTTTTCTAAAATGCAGCACCTCACACTTATCTAAATTAAAACCTATCTGCCACTCCTCAGCCCATTGGCCCATCTGATCAGTACCCCATTGTATTCTGAGACAACCTTTATCACTGACCACAATACCAACAATTTTGGTGTCACGTGCAAACTTACTAACTGTACCACCTCTATGCATATCCAAATCATTTAAATGAATGATGAATCAAATCTAGAGAAAAAAATCAATTTCTCTGGGTTTGAACATGCTCTGTGTAAATCCTGCCCTATGACTCTCTACCAGAGAAGGCTGCATACTCCCCTCTGAACTTTGCCCCCGACAAAACTGGCCGCCGCACGTGTCCAGTGAATCGTTGCTTCGATTAAAGGTGGCGGCGCTTACTCGAGTCAATCGCTAGATGAGGCATATTCCCGTTTACTGCAAAAAACGAGACTAAGTTTCAAACTTGTATTTTCCGATGTGCACCAAATGTTTGCAAAATCTGTCAGCCCATACCAACACCATTTCCCTCCCGCTTCCTGCTGTTTATTCCTTTCCTTACCGACAACTCTCCGCCCACACATTCGCGCTGTCTGCGAGGATGATCACGTGGTATAGCCAAGTCCCGCACCTCGCTCACTGATTGGTCGGAGGACCAACTGCCCCGCCAGGTCCTCCAGCTCCGCCCCTGACAATCATCCGGGGACCATTGTTGGCTGGAGCATGCGCACTGCTTCGTGGCTTTTGTTGCTGTTCAGAAGTTACAAGAGTGAGGGACAAAGTTAAAAACACACAACCACCTGATGAAGCAGCAGCAACACTAGTGCTTCCAAATAAACCTGTTGGACTATAACCTGGTGTTCTGTGAATTTTAATTTTGCCCATCCTAATCCAACACCAGCACCTCCAAGTCACGAGTGAGGAAGGAATGCATAACATAAGAACTAGGAACAGGAGAAGACCATCCTGCCCTTTCAGCTTGCTCTGCCATTCAATAAGATTATGGCTGACCATTTCGTGGACGCAGAACCATTTACCCATGTTCTCACCATATTCCGTAATTAATTATTTCTTTGTTAAGAAAGCGACCTTCGCTTTAAAAACATTTACTGAACTAGCATCAACAACTTCCCTGGGCAATGAATTCCTTTGAGGTTAAGAAGTTCCTTCTCATTTCAGTCCTAAATTTGCTGCCTCTAATCTTGAGTTGATGCCGTGTTGTCTTAGATTCACCTGCCAGTGGAAACATCCTCTCTACTCCTATTTTATCGATTCCATTCATTATTTTATATGTTTCCATTCTTCTGAATTCTAATGAATATAATCCCAATCTACTCAGTCTCTGTTAAGCCAAACCCCTCAACTCTGGAATCAACCTATTTAACCTCCTATACACCCCCTCGAGTGCCAGTACATCTTTTCTCAACTAAGGAGATAAAAACTACATGGAGTACTCCAGGTGTGGCCTCACCAGCACCCTATACAGCTGGAACATAACCTCTGCTTTTAAGCACAATCCCTTCTGCAATAAAGGAAAAATTGCATTTGCCTTCTGAATTGATTGTTATATCTGGTGACCAACCTTCATGCAGAAGGATACTCAGGTGCCCCTGCATAGCAAATGTTGCAACTTTTTAAAATTCATGGAATAATCTCTTTTTTAATGTTACTCCAACCAAACAGAAGGACTTTACATTTATGGACATTCTATTCCAAATGCCAGCCCATTGCCCACTCACTCAATGTATCTCTGTTTCTCTGCAAAGTTTCCCAGTCCTCCGCACACTTTGTTCTGCTACTCATCTGAGTGTCATATACAAACTTTGACACCCTACATGTGGTCGCCAACTCCAAATCATCTGTATCAATTCTAAATAATCGCAGTCCCAACACTGATCCCTGAGGCACACTATTAGTCACTGATTGCCAGACAGAATAGTACTCATTTATCCCCACACTTTGGTTCCTGTTCGTCAACCGATCTTCTATCCATGCTAATACTCTACTCCAAACGCCATGCACCTTTATATTACGCAACAGCCTCTTTCACAGCACCTTGTTGAAGGCCTTTTGGAAATCCAGGTACACCGCATCCACTGCGTCCCCATTGTCCACCGCATCCACTAGGTCCCTGTTGTCCACCTTGCTCGAAATGTTTTCATAGAATTCCAAAAGATTTGTGAATCAAGACCTGCCCTGCATGAACCCATGCTTTGTCTGTCCAATGGGACAATTTCTATTAAGATTCCCTGCTATTTCTTCCTTGATAATAGACCCAAGCATCTTTCCCACTACAGAGAATAAGATAACTTGTGTATAACTCCTCACCTTTTGCCCACCTCCTTTTTAAAAACGTGGCATCACTTTTGCTGCTTTCCAATCTGCTGGGACTGCCACAGAGTCCAGTGAATTTTGGAAAATTACTGCCAGTGTATTTGCTATTTCTCCTGGCATCTCCTTTAGTACCCTGGGATGCATTCCATCAGGGTCAGAAGACTTTTCTGTCATTAGCTCAATTAACTCCAACACTAGCTGTTCCGTAATAATGATGGTTTCCAAATCCTCACCGATCTTTGTCTCTTTGCTAATTATTGGCAAGATATTGGTTTCCTCCACTGTGATATCCCATAATGAAATGTTCCTTCTGATTTTCCAAAGGACCAACATTTACTTTCGCCACTCTTTTCTCATTCAATATAAAATTTTGCTATCTGTCTTTATAGTCTGTGCTAGTTTATTTTTCTGATGTTCTAACTTACGTTTCTTTATAGCTCTTCTGTGGCTTTCTGTTGACATTTAAAGTTTTTCCAGTTCGAGTTTCAGGCTATTTTTGGCCATTTTGCATGCCTTCTCTTTCAATTTGATTGCTTTCCTTAGATACCCATGGCAGAGTATGCCTTTTTTTAGAGTCCTTCCTTTTCACTGAAATATGCCATTGTTGAGCACTTACAATAGATAGAACAATAGAACAATACAGCACAGAACAGGCCCTTCAGCCCACGATGTTGTGCCTAATTTCTATCCTAGATTAAGCACCCATCCATGTACCTAACCAAATGCCGCTTAAAGGTCACCAATGATTCTGACTCTACCACTCCCACGGGCAGCGCAGTCCATGCCCCCACCACTCTCTGGGTAAAGAACCCACCCCTGACATCTCCCCTATACTTCCACCCTTCAACTTAAATTTATGTCCCCTTGTAACACTCTGTTGAACCCGGAGAAAAGGTTTCTGACTGTCTACTCTATCTATTCCTCTGATCATCTTATAAACCTCTATCAAGTCACCCCTCATCCTTTGCCGTTCCAACGAGAAAAGGCAGAGAACTCTCAACCCATCCTCGTACGACCTATTCTCCATTCCAGGCAACATCCTGGTAAATCTTCTCTGCACCCTCTCCAAAGCTTCCACATCTTTCCTAAAGTGAGGCGACCTGAACTGCACACAGTACTCCAAATGTGGCCTAACCAAAGTCCTGGACAGCTGCAACATCACTTCACGACTCTTGAATTCAATCCCTCTGCTAATGAACGATAATACACCATCGGCCTTCTTACAAACTCTATCCACCTGAGTGGCAACTTTCAAAGATCTATGTACAGAGACCCCAAGATCCCTCTGTTCCTCCACCCGACTAAGAACCCTACCATTAACCCTGTATTCCGCATTCTTATTTGTTCTTCCAAAATGGACAACCTCACACTTGGCAGGGTTGAACTCCAACTGCCACTCCTCAGCCCAGCTCTGCATCATATCTAAGTCCCTTTGCAAACGACAAATTCCCTCCTCACTGTCCACAACTCCACCTATCTTTGTATCATCTGCAAATTTACTGACCCACCCTTCGACTCCCTCATCCAAGTCATTAAAAAAATTACAAACAGCAGAGGACCCAGAACTGATCCCTGCGGAACTCCACTTGTAACTGGGCTCCAGGCTGAATATTTACCATCTACCACCACTCTCTGACTTCAACCGGTTAGCCAGTTTTCTATCCAATTGGCCAAATTTCCCTCTATCCCATGCCTCCTGACTTTCCGCATAAGCCTACCATGGGAAACCTTATCAAATGCCTTACTAAAATCCATGTACATTACATCCACTGCTCTACCCTTATCCACGTGTTTGGTCACCTCCTCGAAGAATTCAATAAGACTTGTAAGGCAAGACCTACCCTTCACAAATCCGTGCTGGCTGTCCCTAATCAAGCAGTGTCTTTCCAGATACTCATAAATCCTATCCCTCAGTACCCTTTCCATTACTTTGCCTACCACAGAAGTAAGACTAACTGGCCTGTAATTCCTGGGGTTATCCCTATTCCCTTTTTTGAACAGGGGCACAACATTCGCTACTCTCCAGACCCCTGGTACCACCCCGTTGACAGTGAAGATAAGATGATCATTGCCAATAGTACTGCAATTTCCTCTCTTGCTTCCCACATAATCCTAGGATATATCCCGTCAGGCCTGGGGGACTTGTCTATCCTCAAGGTGTTCAAAATGTCCAACAATTCTTCCTTCCTAACAATTATCTCTTCTAGCTTACCAGTCCGTTTCACACTCTTCTCTTCAACAATACGGTCCCTTTCGTTCGTAAATACTGTTCGTAAAGTGCCTTTGAAAATCTTCACTGCTCATCAACTGTCCCACCATAAAATCTTTGTTTGCAGTCTACTTTATCCAGGTTCTCCCTTATTCTATTGTAGTTCCCTGTGTTGAAGCACAGGACCCAGGAATTAGATTTTATCTTCACACTCTCCATATGTATTCTAAATTCAACCATACAGTGATCACTTCTTTCAAGAGTATCCCTACCTCTGAGGTCATTAATTATTCCTGTCTCATTGCACAGGGCCAGATGCTGGATAGATTGCTCCCTTGTCAGTTCCATTTCATACTGTTCAAGAAAACTATCATGGATACACTTAATAAACTCAAGGCTACGCTAACTGAGCTGGTTTGATCAATCTACATGTAGATTAAAATCACCCATGATAATAGCTGTACCATTTTTACAGGCAATAGTTATTTCTTTGTTTATTGCCCATCCCAATGTAATGTTATTATTTGGTGGCCTGCACACTACACCTGTCAGTGACTTTCTTGTTAGAATTTTGAATGCATCATTCCTGTTTCTCCTAATGTACAGCAATAACAACAACTACTTGTATTGTATGGAATCTTTTACAATGGCAAATCTCCTGAGGTGCTTCATGGATGATCAAAACATTGATTAAACAGAATGATTTTAAAATACATCTTAAAGGAGGATAGAGAAGGTTAGGGAGGGTATTCCACAGACGTTTGCCCTTGACAGCACCATTCATGGAGTGATGCAGGTGGGATGGGTTGGAAAGGGAACGTGCAAAGGGGAAATGGAGGAGCACAGGCAGTGCATAAGGTCTTAAGGATAGAGGAGGTTCCAGACTGAGTCTGTCTGTCAGAGAGTATGGCTGCCTCATGGAGTTTGAAGCACTGCAATGGGTCCATGCATGTCACGTTAGTCGAGGAATGTATAATGGTGGCTGAGAGAACTTTTGATGAGGACTAGCCTCCTGAGGTAGTGTGGGCTGAGGTTAGAAACAGAAGAGGAGAGGTCACACTGTTTGGAGTTTTTTTTAATAGGCCTCTGCAGAGTTCCAGAAGGTGGAAGAGAGGATTAGCGAAATTATTCTGGATAGGAGTGAAAGTAACAGGGTGGTCATTATGGGGGATTTTAACATCCCCGAAATTGACTGGAAATGCTATAACTCTAATACGTTGGATGAATCAGTTTTTATCCAATGTGTACAGGAGGATTTCCTGACACAGTATGTTGAAGGGCCGAGAAGAGAGGAGGCCAAATTGGATCTGGTCCTTGGTAATGAACCAGACTAGGTGGTTGATTTAGTTGTAGTTAAGCACTTTGCAGAGAGTGACCATAATTCAGTTAAGTTGAGTTTAGCGATGAAAAGGAATAAGTACATGCCACAGTTCAAGAGTTATTGATGGTGCAAGGGCAATTATAATGCTATTAGGCAAGAATTAGATGCACAGAATGGGGTAGCAAAATGCAGGGGATTCAGACAATGGAAATGTGGAGCTGGTTTAGGGAACAGACATTGCGTGTCCTTGATAGGTATGTCCCTATCAGGCAGGGAGGGAGTGATAAGGTAAGGGAACCTTGGTTTACTGCAGAAACTGCATCTCTTGTTACAAAGAAGAAGGAGGCTTAGGTGTTGATGAGGCAAGATGGTTCAGATGAAGCGATGGAGAATTACAGATCAGCTAAGAAGGATTTAAAAAGAGAGTTTAAAAGAGCAAAGAGAGGACACGACCAGTCTTTAACACATAGAATAAAGCAGAACCCTAAAGCTTTCTAGAGGTATGTGAGGAATAACAAGATGATTAGGGTAGGAATAGGGTCAATCACAGACAGAATGGGAAGTTGAGTGTTGACACTGTGGAGATCGGAGAGATGCTAAATGAACATTTCTCATTGGTTTTTACTCAGGAAAAGGAGAATATTGTAGAGGAGGAGAATGAGGTATGAGATATTAGATTAGAAATTATCAAAGTTAGTTACGAACAGGTATTATCAATGTTGGAAGGCGTGACAAGTCCCCTGGGCTGGATGGGATTTATCCAAGGATACACTGATAAGCTAGGGAGAAGGTAGCATAACCTTTGGCTTGGATATTTAAGTTGTCATTGTCTGCAGATTTGGTACCAGAGCACTAGAAGATTGCAAATGTTGTGTCCTTTTCAAGAAGGGCAGTAGAGGTGATCCAGGTAATTATAGACCAGTGAGCCTTACTTCTGTTGTAGGAAAGGTTTAGGAAAGGATTATATGAGATAAGATTTAAAATCATCTGGCAAACATCAATTTGATTTCAGATAGTCAACTTGGTTTTGTCAAGGACAGGTCATGTCTCACAAACCTCACTGAGTTTTTTGAGAAGGTCACCAAGCTTGTAGATGAGGGTAGGGCATTTGACGTGTACACATGGACAAAAGTAAAGCCTTTGACAAGGTTCCACATAGTACACTGTTGGAGAAAATGCAGAGGCATAGAAACAAGCCTCACTACGAGAGCAGATTTGTTCAAGCAACTTTGAAGGCAGGTCTGCAGATGGGAAAGCAAGCAAGAAAGCTCCATTCTTGTCCATGTAAAAGGCTGCAGTTGAAGAACAAAGGAGTTTCTGCCCAGTTTCAAACTGGGGACGTTTCGCGTATGAGGCGAACGTGATGAGTCCAGTTACTAGTCATGTGCCACCAGGATCTGTTTTGGGACCACTGCAGGTATAGGTGAATGGATTCGGAAATTTGCGGATGACACTAAAGTCAGTGTAGTAGTGGACAGTGTGGAAGAAGGTTACAGGTTGCAAGGGGACTTGGATAAACTGCAGAATTGGGCTGAGAGGTGGCAAATAGAGTTCAATGCAACTAAATGTGAGGTGATGCACTTTGAGAATACAGGAAGGCTGAATTCTGGGTCAATAGAAAAAATCTTGGTAGTGTGGTGTGCAGAGACATCCTTGAGTCCATGTACATCGATCCCTGAATGTTGCCACCCAGGTTGATAGTGCTGTTAAGAAGCCAAACGGTGTGTTAGGTTTCATTTGTGGAGGGATTGAGTTCCGAAGTTTAAATACCATACTGCAACTATCCAAAACGCTGGTGCAGCCACACTTGGAATATTGTATTCAGTTCTGGTGCCCATATTTCCGGAAGGATCTGGAAACATTGGAAAAAGGTGCAGAGGTGATTTATCAGAACATTGCCTGGTCTGGAGAGAAGGTCTTGTGAGGAAAGGCTGAGAGACTTGAAACTCTTCTCATTGGCAAGAAAAAGGTGAGAGGGAATTTGATAGAGACATACAAGATGATCAGAGGATTAGAAAGGTAGACAATGGAAGTATTTTTCCTAGGATGATGACATCAGCGTGAGGGGAATGGGGGTGGAACCCTGCTCTTGACTCCACCTCCATTCCTCCCACTCCATTTACAGGCTCCGCCCCCACGTCCAGCTCCACACCGACACCAGATCCCAGCTCCCAGCACTGCTGAGTTTTCACCATCCCTCCAGACCTTCCCCTCACTGAGGACGAATGATCAGTCCTCAGCAAAGGACTCATCTTCATCCCCCTCTGTCCACGCATCAATGAATTTAATACACGCCGTGACGTCGAACAATTCTTCCGTTGCCTCCGTCTCCGAGCTTACTTTCACAATCAGGACTCCTGCCCACCTTCCAAGGACCCCTTCGCCCACGTCCAACACACTGCATCCACCTGGATAACCCACGTTGGCCTATTACCTGCCCTCGACCTCTTCATTTCTAACTGCCGCCGGGACATTAACCGCCTCAACCTGTCTACCCCCCTCCCCCACTCCAACCTCACAATGCGCAGCCCTCCAATCCTTCTGCTCCAATCCCAACCTCACCATTTCGCCAGCAGATAAAGGGGGTGCAGTGGTAGTCTGGGGCACTAGCCTTTACACCGCTGAAGCCAAACGCCAACTCGAGGACACCTCTTCCTCCTGCCCCCTCGACCATGACCCCACCCCCCCCCCATCACCAAACCATCATCTCCCAGACCATACAGAACCTTATCACCTCAGGAGATCTCCCACCCACAGCCTCCAACCTCACAGTCCAGGAATACCGCACTGCCCGGTTCTAACTCCTTCCCAAGATCCACAAGCCTGACCACCCTGGCCGACCCATTGTCTCAGCATGCTCCTTCCCCACTGAACTCATCTCTACCTACCACAACACTGTCCAATCCCCCCAGTCCAGGAGCTCCCCAAATACGTTCGAGACACCACCCACGCCCTCCACCTCCTCCAAAACTTCAGTTTCCCCAGCCCCTAATGCCTCATCATCACCATGGATATTCAATCCCTCTACACCTCCATCCACCATGACCAGGGCCTCCAATCCCTCTGTTTTTTCCTGTCCCGACGTCCCCAACAGTACCCTTCCACCGACACTCTCACTCGTTTGTCCGAACTGGTCCTCACCCTTAACAATTTCTCCTTTGAATTGTCCCACTTCCTCCAGACCAAAGGGGTAGCCATGGGAACACGTATGGGCCCCAGATATGCCTGTCTCTTTGTTGGCTATGTAGAATAGTTGACCTTCTGTAATTACACCGGCACTCCTCCCCAACTCATCCTCTGCTACATTGATGACCGCATTGGCGCCACCTCATCAACTTCACCAACACATTCCACCCTGACCTTAAATTTACCTGGACCATCTCTGACAACACCTTCCCTTTCCTGGGCCTCTCCATCTCCATTAATGATGATCGACTTGACACTGATATTTTTTACAAACCCACCGACTCCCACAGCTACCTGGATTACACCTCTTCCCACACTAGCTCTTGCAAAAATGCCATCCCGTATTCCCAATTCCTCTGGCTCTGCTGTATCTGCTCCCAGGAGGATCAGTTCCACTACAGAACACACCAGGTGGCCTCCTTCTTTAGAGACCGCAATTTCCCTTCCCATGTGGTTAAAGATGCCCTCCAATGCATCTCGTCCACAACCCGCACCTCCGCACTCAGACCCCACCCCTCCAAATGTAACAAGGACTGAACGCTCCTGGTGCTCACCTTCCACCCCACGAACCTTCGCATAAACCAAATCATCCGCCAACATTTCCCCCACCTCCAAACAGACTCTACCACCAGGGATATATTTCCCTTCCCACCCCTTTCTGACTTCCGCAAAGACTGTTCCCTCCATGACTATGTGGTCAGGTCCACACCTCCCACAACCCATCCTCGTACCTGCCCATGGCACACCAGGAATTGCAAAACCTGCACCCACACCTCCTCCCTCACCTCTATCCAAGGCCATAAAGGAGCCTTCCAGTTCCATCAAAGTTTTACCTGCACATCCAGTAATATCATTTATTGTATCCGTTGCTCCCAATGCGGTCTCCTCTACATTGGGGAGACTGGACACCTCCGAGCAGAGCGCTTTAGGGAACATCTCTGGGACACCTGCATCAATCAACCCCACTGCTCTGTGGCCCAACATTTCAACTCTCCCTCCCACTCTACCGAGGACATAGAGGTCCTGGCCTCCTTGACCGCCGCTCCCTCACCACCAGCCGCCTGGAGGAAGAACGCCACATCTTCCGCCTCGCAACACTTCAACCCAAGGGCAACCTTCAACAGTTTCCACATTTCCCCTTACCCCACCTCATCCCGGTTCCAAACTTCCACCTCAGCACTGTCCCAGTGACTTGTCCTGACTTGTTCAACCTGCCTATCTTCTTTTCCACCTATCCACTCCATCCTCCGACTGCTCCTGACCTATCACCTTCATCCCCTCCCCACTCACCTATTGTACTCTATGGTACGTTCTCCCCAACCCCACCATCCTCTAGCTTATCTCTCCACGCTTCAGGCTCTCTGCCTTTATTCCTGATGAAGGGCTTGTGCCCGAAACGTCGATTTTACTGCTCCTCGGATGGTGCCTGAACTTCTGTGCTCTTCCAGCACCACTAATCCAGAATCTGTACCCCACCACATCACTTTGCCCCACAATCGTGGTATCTGTCTGTGCACAAAGAGAAGTGGCACAGTCTGTACTGAGATGCACTGGGGCCCTGAAACACATGGTAAAGACTAAAATCACCAGAGCATTGAGAGCCCCACCATATTGTTTGCATGTTCTATTGTTTTTACAATGTTCCTGCCTTCCCTTGTTTTTTCTTAATAAAGTCGAAATACACACACCTGCACAAGCTGTGAAATGAACTCAGGCCTCTCGATCCAAGATTCGGGATATTTTCACCACATCACAAGGCATCGACTCTAACTTCCCTTGTCCCTTAGCCTGCTGAGTCGCGCCTGAATCAACTCCGCAATTGGGAGGAAGGGGCGGTATAGGAGGACCGAGCAGCGGCCGGTCGTCTAACCAGAGTGAGTGAGGAGCGGGGCCAAAGCATTCTCGGAGAGTGAACGCTTCAGGATTGATCATTCTCACTACATAGTGGAGCATTAAGCCTCTCCGATGAATCAATGTGAGATTTTTAAGAAATAGTTGAGATGTAAATATCATAACGTACATTAGGGAGGTCTAAACAATCCGTAGATAAACACATGGGTGAGTTTGCAATCGTGTAGGGGGACGAGCTGAGAATAATTCATAGGTCGGCGTGAATAATTTATAGGTCGGTTAACACAACTCGAGTAAGAAACTTATTTTCAAACTCCCAGAACGATTGGTAATTTACATACCTGGCTAGTATGGTTAAGTTGGACCAAACAATCTATTTACATACTAATTATCTCAATGACTGTAACTCGACAGAGCAATTGTTAATGACTCATATTTCACCCATGATCCTGTGCAGATAGGAATATTCTCTGTAAACTCACTGATAACCTCATACGCACGCGCGGTTTGGTTTCCATACAGAGCATGCGCAGTGTCACATTGATCAGGTCACGCAGAAAGATCGCGATGGAGCTGAATTCTCTGGCAGCGGCTGCGATCGGCTTCAGAGAGCGGCGATTAGAGCCGGTGTGAGGGCGCCAAGCTGGAGAAAGGAGCGGAGAGATTTCACAAGCCTGGATACAGGTTAAAAATAACTCGAAAAAGACCCACCAGTCCCGGGTAAGGAGGCGGCGTTTTCTGATCAAGGAAGTGGCCCAGATTCACGGCCGCCATTTGTTTGAGGGAAGAGGAAGCGCGGGCTTGAGGGCCGCCATCTTGAGAAGGTCAAGGTGCAGGAGGGCGGGGCTGTCGGGGTCTGTAGAACAATCAGAGGAAAGGGAAGACCCATTGTTATTGATTAATTCCACGAACACAGCGTCACTGGGCGATCCTGCAGGAATATCCTCTCTCAGTCCTGCTGGGATGTTTCACCCAATCAGAACCAGCAGCTCTCCTCCTCTCTCAGCTCCCCTTCTGTCCTTCCTGCAGCATCTGTCCCCTGGAACATTGAGCTGCCTGTCCTGTCCCTCCCTCAGCTGTTGTTCTGTAATACCTGTGATATCCCAGTCCCACCTTAGATTACTTCACTAAAGACAGGAATGCACCCGATGGATTTTTCTTAATATCAGTAATTGTTTAATACTCACTTACAGGTTTTTAATTACATTGTTTTTGAAGCATTTACTTCACATTCAATCATTTGCAATGGTGGGATTTGAACCTGTGTCCAGAGAACATTTGCTGAGCTTCTGGATAAATTGCCACACAATAATGCCACTAGGCCATCACTTCGCCTGCTCACAGGTTGTATATCCCAGTGCAACATGAATCAAAACCCTTTCTTCCTGCACAATTGTTTGACCCGGCACTCTGGTGATGTGACTCTCCATGTGGTATCCCTCACTGTGTGGGTCTACTTGCTGCATCTGTCAGCGTCTCTCACTTTTGAAGCTACTCCAGATCATGAGCCAACAGAATTATCCACTCCGGAGAGATGAGGCAGCACAGCCAGGAATGGAGACTGGGATTTTCGAGATCTCTGTGGGCTCAGTGACATTCTATATGTGACCCTCAAAGCATTGGTCTAATTCCCATTCTGCCTATTTCTGTGTCTTCTACAGGTACTCATGGAGTTCCTGACTCAATAGACTTGCCAACTGCTGGTTGGGACGATGGATGGTCAGCCAGAAAGACAAGGTCAGGGAGGTCGGGAGTCTTCAATAAATCCTGCAGCCAGGTAAGATCATTCCAGTGCACAGAGCAGAATTAATAAGTGGAATCCAAACATCAGCTAACAAGACATGACATAGAGAAAGTGCTGGAGGGGGGGGGGGCACAGTACAGACACACCCCAGGCTGAATCACCACGCCTGCTGCAGGTTTTGTTGTAATGAGACAGCATCGCGAGTTCCCAGGTATCATTCCAGGCCTGTGCTTTCTTAGGGAGCATCAGAACAACTGAGGGGAAAGCAGGCCTCCCACGAGAGGGTGGTAATGCTGCCTGGGATCTTTCTGTTCCATATTCCCTCTCCAACACTGTATCTATGACTTGTATTGAGGACCAGTGTCTTCAATCATTCTAACTCCTATAACAGTTCCTATCTCAGTCATCTCCTCCCCTCTCACCAATTATTTCACATATTTGAAACCTCCAGTCCAGATGACCATCCGTATCGCTGTAACTTGCTTCAGTCTCTACAACATGCCTTGTCTCGATCGTCTCCTCCTCCAATAACTGGAGACATCGGGTCTGTTTCTGTGTTGTGTGATTTTTCGGCCGAGGTTTCCTAAATGGAATGAGTCGTGTTTGCCTGTGTTTGGCTCATATCCCTTCAAACCTTCTCCTCTCCATGTACCTGCCCGAGTGTCTTTTCCATGTTGTAATAGTACTTATTTTCACCATTTCCTCTGGCAGTCCATTCCGTCTATGCACCATCCTCTGTGGATAATGTTGCCCCTCAGGTCCCTCTTTGAATACTTGCTCTCTCACCTCACGTTTATGCCTCTAGCTTTGGACTCACCTACCCTTGGCAATTCACCTTACTTAGACCCTACATGGTTTCATAAACCTTTATAAGGTCACCCCATGGCCTCCTCTGCCCAGGAGAAATATTGACGACAGTGTTACCAATATCTCCAACTCATGTACTCAATGCTCTGACCAATGAAGACAAGTGTGCCAATTGCCGCTTTCAACACCCTGTCGCCCTGTGATGCCAGTCCAAGGACCAATGTAACTGCACCCCTTGGTCTCTCTCTATTCAACAGCACTGCCCAGGGCCCAACTATTACCCATGTTAGTCCTCCCTGGTTTTTCTTAACTAAATCCAACACCTGAATTAAATTCCATCTTTCATTCCTTGGCCCACTGGCCCAGTTGATTACCATCCCCTTCGATAACTATATTCCCTGCCCACTCTTCCACTAATCTTGGTATCCACAAACATACTAACAGGGACTCCTATATTTTCACTCTGATTGTTTATGTCAGTGGTGCACAACAGTGGTCCCAGCTCCAATCCTTACAGCACACTGCTGGTCAGAGGCCCCAGTCTGAACAACAACCCTCTTCCACCACCCGCTGTCTCCCACTGTCATCCCATTTTGTATCCAGTTGGCTAGCTCTCTCTGATCCCTTGTGATCGACCGTTACTAACCAATGTATCATGCTACACCCTGAACAAGGATTTGTGGAAACCAGAAACAACGTCTGTTGCTCTGCCTTTGTCTACCTTTTTGGTCACATCTCGAGCAAACTCCAGTCAAGTTTGTGGGACATGTTTTCCCACACACAAAGCCATGCTGGCTGTCCGTAATCAGGCCTTATCTTTCCAAATGCATGTAAGACCTACCTCTCAGAATGACCTCCAACAACTGACCCACCCTGATGTCTCACTCATCAGTCTGTAGTTCCCTGGCTTTCCCTTGCAGCCTTCCTTAATTAATGACACAACATTATAATCTTAGTCAGAGTCATACCCCCATTTTCGGTTAACGCTAACCATACTCTAAAACGGATCTCATCCCACCTGCCTGTTCCTGGATCATATCCCTTCAAACCTTTCCTATTCCTGTACTAATCCAAATGTCTTTTAAACATTGTAATTGTCCCCATGTTCACCCCTTCCTTGGGAAGTTCATTTCACACACAACCCACCCTCTGTGTAACAGTGTGCCTCATGTCTTTTTTTTAAATGTCTCTCCTCTAAACTTAAAAATGTAGTGCCATGTCTTGAAACTCCCCTGTCCATGGTAAAAGACAACTCCCATTAACTCTATCTATCCCCCTCATGATTTTATAAACTTCTATGAGGTCATCTGTCAACATTCAGGTTTCAGTGAAAAATACCAACCTATTCAGCCTTTCTTTATAATGAAGCCTTTCGTACCCAGCCACATCCCAGTAAATCTCCTCCCAACCCGTTCCAGCTTCATAATATCCTTCCTATAACTGGGCGACCAGAACTGGACACAGTATTCCAGAAGAGGACTCACCAATGGCCTGTATAATCTCAACGTGACTTCCCAACTCCTATATCCAAAGGACTGAGCAATGAAAGCAAGTGAGGCAAACACCTTATTTTAAACCCTCCTGTCTCTCCATGTTGCAACCTTCAAAGAATTATCTAGCTGAGCCCTGAGGTCCCTCTGTTCTACAACACTACTGAAGGTCTTGCCATTAATTGTATGAGCCCTGCCAGTGTTTGTTGTACAAAATGCATTACCTCACATTTATTCAGATTAAACTCCATCTACAGTTTTTCAGCCATTCACACATTTCATCAGGATCCCTTTGTAATCTCAGAAAACCTTCTTCACTGTCCACAATGCCACCCCCCAGTCTATCAGCCTATCACACATAGCTCTCTATGTTACAAATATCTCTGCTAGGGGCCCTACAATTTCTTCACCAGCTTCCCACAATGTCCTGAGATACATTTGATCAGGTCCTGGGGATTTATCTACCTTTGTGTTTTAAAACCTCCAGCACCTCCTTTTCTATAATGTGGACTCATTTCAAGACATTGAGTCATAGAGATGTACAGCACGGAAACAGGCCCTTCGGACCAACTCCTGCATGACGTTTCTAGTCACATTTGCCACAATTTTGCCAATATCGCTCTAAACCTTTGCTATTCATACACCCATCCACATGCCTTTTAAATGTATATCTATCAGCCTCCACTATTTGCTCTGGCAGCTTATTCCATCCACTCTGCGGGAGCCAGTTGTCCTTTAGACCCCTTTGAAAAGTTTCCCTCGCCTGGGGAAATGGCCTTGTCAATTGACCCTGTCGATGACCACCATGATTTTAAACACCTTTTATCGGTTAACTCCTCAGCCTCCCATGTTCAACTGAAAACAGCCCCAGCCTATTCAGGCTTTTCCCTGAAGCACAAACCCTCCAACCCTGGCAACATCTTTGGTCATTTCTTCTGAACCCTTTCATGTTCCACGACATCCTTCCTGTGGCATTGAGACCAGAACTGCACACAGTATTCCAATAGTGGTCAGGACAAACACTGTTTAGTTCCCTGAGCGCCCCAGTCTGTATCCACAGTAAGTTCCAAAGTGAAATATTTGTTTTGGATCTTGTAGTTTCGCACATCGTTGGCTTCATTGATCATTAAGGAGACCGGGTTTGTCCCGAGCTCTTCTTTTGCTCTTCATACACTTGTAGAGTCTCTTTGGATTCTCCTTAACTTTCTCTGCCAAAGCTATCTCATGTCCCCTTTTCACATTCCTGATTTCTATCCTAAGTGTATTCGTACAGCCCAGATGCTCCTGAAGGGATTCCCTTGAGTCAGCCAGTTATATCTGACATGCGACCCATTTTTTTCTTGACCACAGCCTCGAAACTCAGCCAGTATTTCCTAATTCAGTCAGCATTGAGCTGCACACTAACAGGAACACACTGGCACTGAACGCTCCTTTTATCTCGGTTTTAAAATATTCCTACTTGCCAGACTTCCCTTTATCTGCAAATAGCCTCCCCAGATCTACTTTAAAAATTCCTGTCTAATACAACTTTGCTCCTTTGAGTAACTTGAACTTGTGGACCAGGCCTGTCCTTTTCCATCGCTATTTTCAAACTAATACAATTGTGGTAACTTTCCAAAGTGCTCCCCCACTAACGCCTCAGTCCCGTTCCCTACCTTGTTTCCCAAGGGGAGGTCAGGTATAGCCCCATTCTCCAGTTGGGCCACTTATATAATTTTCGGAACACACTTAACAAATTCCTTCCATCCAAATGCTTAACTTAGTAGCAATCCCAGTCCAGGTTTGGAACGGTTCAGATCCCCTATCATTACAACCCTATTATTCTTAGAGATATCTGAAATCTCCTGACATATTTGCTCCTCCATCTCCCATTGCCTATCGCTGTAGTCCGACCGTAGAAACCTAATGACCAATTTTTATTTCTCAGCTCCACTAATATCGTTTAACTGGGCGATCCGACATGAATCCTCCCTCTAGGTACTGCTGGGATGTTTCCCCCCAATCAAACCCACCAGCTCTCCTCCTGTTTTGACTCCTGTTCTATCCTTCCTGTAGTATCTGTCTCCGGAACATTGAGCTGCTGCTCCTGTTGCTCCCTCAGCTGTGTTTCTGTAATATCTATGGGATCCCAATCCCATTTTCCCATCCATGCTCTGGGTTCATCTGCCTTATCTGTCTGGCCCTTTGCATTGAAATAACTGCAGTTTAATCCATCAGTTTTCCCTAATTGTCTGCTATGTTCTTGCCTGCCTTGTCTACTTATATTTTTCTCTTGAACATTTGTGCCAGCCTCAACTTTCTTTCTGGCCTTACGACTCTTTTTGGGGTCACACAGCCCTGCCAGACGAGTTTAAATCCTCTCGAGCAGCTCCAGCAACATTCCCCGCCAGGATGTGGGTCCCCCTCCTGCTCCCAGTTCAGGTGTATTCCCCACCCTGTCTACTTGTGCTGACACCTTCAGACATCCAGGGACTTGCCCACCAAGGTCCCTGTGTTCCTCAGTACTCCAGGAGGACCTACCATTCATGATGTATATCATTCATTTATTAGACTTCCCACAGTGCATTACCTCACAGTGATCAGAAGTAAACTCCATCTGCCATTACTCTGCTCAGTTTATCATCTGATCGATATCAGACTGCAGCCTGAGTCCATCCCCCTCACTGTGGACAACACCATCACCTTTCATGTTATCTGCAAACCTACTAATGTTACCTTCTGCTTTCACATCCGAGTGATTAATGTCCACAATGAACAGCAATGGCTCCTGCACAGATCCCTGTGGTACACCCACTGGACAAAGGCTTTCAATCACAAAACCAA
Source organism: Chiloscyllium punctatum (assembly GCF_047496795.1). Classification (NCBI taxonomy): domain Eukaryota; kingdom Metazoa; phylum Chordata; class Chondrichthyes; order Orectolobiformes; family Hemiscylliidae; genus Chiloscyllium; species Chiloscyllium punctatum. The sequence continues at coordinate 138,667,536 of NC_092744.1, read as the reverse complement.
CCCTCCACCAATTGTGGAGCCAATTTACCAACTTACCTTGGATCCCATGGGATCTTCCCTTTTGGACCAGCCTTCCGTGTGGGACCTTGTCAAAGACCTTAATGAACTCCATATAAACCACGTCATCTGCACTGCCCTCATCAATATCAGAGGACAGTCATCTCGCAAATCCATACAGACAATCCCTAATGAAATTGCGGGGGTATCCGTTTTTGGCGAATACATTGTATAGGTGTTCTTCTTCCTCTTTTTGTAGTTCTGGTGTGTTGTGGCCCTTTTGAACAGTGTCTTGATGCAACTTCTTTTGTGTGTGTTGGGGTGGTTGCTTTCGTGGTTCAGGACTTGGTCTGTGTGTGTGGCTTTCCTGTAAACCTTTGTGGTGAATTCTCCGTTCGGTGTTCTCTGTACCATCACGTCTAGGAATGGGAGTTGGTTGTTGTTTTCTTCCCCTCTCGTGAATCGGATTCCTGTGAGTGTGGCGTTGATGATCCGGTGTGTGTTCTCTATTTCTGTGTTTTTAATGATTACAAAGGTGTCATCCACATATCTGACCCAGAGTTTGGGTTGAATTTGCGGTAAGACTGTTCTAATCTTTGCATTACCGCTTCTGCTATGAGTCCAGAGATGGGTGAGCCCATGGGTGTGCCGTTGATTTGTTCATATATCTGGTTGTTGAATGTGAAGTGTGTTGTGAGGCACAGGTCCAGTAGTTTGAGTATGCCGTCTTTGTTGATAGGTTCCCCGTCCTGTTGTCTGTTCTGTACGTCCAGCAGGTTGGCTATTGTTTCTCTGGCTAGGGTTTTGTCGATAGAGGTGAACAGTGCCGTTACATCGAATGAGACCATGGTTTCTTCCTTGTCTATGTGTATATTTCTGATGATGTCCAAGAATTCCTGTGTTGACTGTACAGAGTGTCTGGATCCACTGATCAGGTGTTTCAGTTTCTGCTGTAATTCTTTAGCCAGTTTGTGTGATGGTGTCCCTGGTAGTGATACTATGGGTCTGAGTGGGATGGCTGGTTTGTGCACTTTGGGTAGTCCATAGAATCTGGGGGTGTTGTTGCTTTCAGGTTTCATTCTCTGTCGGTCAAACCTGGTTATAAGTTCCTTTTGTTTTTGTATGTTTCTCTGTGTTTTGTTTATCCTTTTGGTGAGCTGCGGGGTGGGATCAAACTCCACGTAATTTCATCCACAGATGCCTCATGGAAAGACAACGGAATGAAGACATGCCACGACCCAAAGAACTAGCCACACTACCATACATCAAGAACATTTCGGAACTGACAGCCAGACGACTGCGACCACTCGGACTCATAACAGCACACAAACCAACAGCCACTCTCAGACAACAACTCCAGGATGAAGTACCGATAGCCAGCATGTGCAAAAGCAATGTAGTGTACAAAATCCCATGCAAGGACTGCACAAAACACTACATCGGACAAACAGGAAGACAGCTAACGATCCGCATCCATGAACACCAACTAGCCACGAAACGACACGACCAGCTATCCTTAGTAGCCACACACACAGATGACAAGCAACATGAATTCGACTGGGACAACACTACTATTGTAGGACAAACCAAACAGAGAACAGCCAGGGAATTCCTAGAGGCATGGCACTCGTCCACAGATTCAATCAATAAGCACATCGACCTGGACCCAATATACCGGCAGCGGACAGTTGGAACTGACAGTTGGAAGCGGCAGAGACAGGCCACTATAAATGCCGGAGGAAACATCTCAGAAGCGCTTCACAGGAGGCTCCCAAGCACTGAGGATGTCACCTAGACAGGGGACGAAACGTCTGCAACACAAATTCCCAGCTCGGCGAACAGAACCACAACAATGAGCACCCGAGCTACAAATCTTCCCCCAAACTTTGAAGCCCTTTAGACTCTACAAAGCTCCGTCATGAACAAGCCACCATCTCTCTACTTCCTTTGCCTTCTTCAGTGTCTGCAACTCTCGCTGTATCTTCCAGTAACATTCTTTAGTTACTGCAGGTCTGCCTAGCTCCCCAGATAACCTGTTTCTTCCCCTACAGCTCCCTCAATCACTGTAACATCTTCTGCTCTGTCTAATCCTCCTCTTTCCCACTATCTTCCAGGCACAACGGCGATCCTGTAAGAGAGCAGTGCGGAATGGGATGTTATAAATCTCAGCTGAGGCTTGAGGCCTACCATTACCTGGGAGTCACAAGGGGAGAGAACCTGAGAGAGAGCAGCACAGAGCGGGAGAATATAAATCAGCAGCGAGTGTCAAGGCCGACTGGGACTTGGATTTGGATAAAAAGCAGAGCAGGAGGCTCGAAATCAGCACCGAGTCACAGAGGGAGGGACCCCGTGTGAGGGAGCAACTTGGAGCAGGAACTTGAGGCTGACTCACAGCTGGGAGAATATAAATCAGCACTGAGGATCGAGGCCTAGTTGTACCTGGGAGTAACAGAGACGGTGACCCTGTGAGGGAGCAGGCTGGAGTGAGAGCTGAACGATTACACATCCGAGGAGACACATCACTGTGTGTGCACGTGTCCCTCCATTGTTCTGTGTGTGTATGCGTGTGTGTCCCCTTCCCTCGCTGTGTGTGCGTGTAACTCTCCTCACTGTGTGTGTTTGTCCCTCCCTCACTGTGTGTGTGTGCATGTCCCTCCCTCACTGGTGTGTGTGTTTGTGTGTGCGTATGTCTGTGTGTCTCCCTCCCTCACTGTGTGTGTGTGTGTGTGTGTGTGTGTGTGTGTGTGTGTGTGTGTGTCCCGTCTCGCTTTCTGAGCACATGTCCCACCTTCGCTGCGTCTGCGTGTCCCACCCTCGCTGCGTCTGCGTGTCCCACCCTCGCTGTGTGTGTGTGTGCCCCTCTTGCAGTGTGTGAGTGTGTCCTCCCCTCGCTCTGTATGTGTGTGTATGCGTATCACTCACTCTCTGTGTGTCCCTCCCTCGCTGTGAGTATGTGTGTGAATGCGTGTCCCCCTCTTACAGTGTGCGCGTCGCTCTTGCTGTGTGTGTGTCCCTCATGCTGTGTGTGTGTGACCCTCCCTCGCTGTGTATGCATGTCCCTCCCTGGCAGTGTGTGCGCATGTCCCTGTCTTGCTGTGTGTGTGTATCTCTCTCTCGCTGTGTGTGTTTCTGTTTGTGTGCTTGCGCATGCGCGTGTCCCTCCCTTACTCTGTGTGCATCTGTCCCTCTTGCTGTGAGTATGTGTATCCCTCTTGCAGCGTATGTGCATATCCCACCCTCGTTGTGTGTGTGTGTGTGTGTGTGTGTGTGTGTGTCCCTCTGGCTGTGTGTGCATGTGTCACTCCCTTGTTCTTTGTGTGTGTGTATCCCCCTCCATTGCACTTTGTGTATATCCCCTTCACTGTGTGCGCTTCTCCCCTCGTTTTGGGAATGCATGTCCCCCCTCGCTGTGTGTGTGTGTCCCTCCCTCGCTGTGTCTGTCCATGTCCCCTCTCGCTGTGTGTGCGTGTCCCCTCTCAATTCCTGTACACATGCCCTCTCTCTCGCCGTGTGTGTGCTTGTGCCTCCTTCCCTGTGTGTGCGTGTGTGTCCCTCCCTTGCTGTGTATGTGCGTGTCCCTCCCTCACTGTGTGTGTTTGTGTATGTTCCTCCCTTGCTGTGTGTGTCTCTCACACACTGTGTGTGCATGTCCCTCCCTCGCTGTGTCTGTGTGTCCGTTCCTCGCATTGTGCGTGCGTGTCCCTCCCTCGCTTTGCGTGTGTGTGTCCGTCCCTTTGTGTGTGTGTGTGTGTGTGTGTGTGTGTGTGTGTGTGTGTGTGTGTGTGTGCATGTCCCTCCCTTGCTCTGTGTTTCTGAGTGTATGTATGTGTGCGTGACCCTCCCTCGCTTTGTCTGTCCGTCCCTTGTGTGTGTGAGTGCGTGTCCCCCCTTGCTGTGTGCGCATGTCCAACCTTGCCGTGTGTGTGTGTGTGTGCTCCCTCTCAATTTCTGTGCTTATGCCCTCCCCCTCGACGTGTGTGTGTGTGTGTCCCTCCCTCGCTCTGTGTGTTTGTGTGTGTATCCCTCCCTCACTGTGTGTCTGCGGGTAACTACCTCACTGTGTGTGTCTGTATGTCGCTCCCTCACTGTGTGTGTTTGTATGTCCCTCCCTCGCTGTGTGTGCACGCGTCCGTCCCTTGCTCTGTGTTTATGTGTGTGTCTATGTGTGTGTGTGTATCTTTGTGTGTCCCTCCCTCACTTTGCGTGTGTGTGTCCGTCCCTTGTGTGCGTGTGTGCATGTCCCTCCCTTGCTTTGCATGTGTGTGTCCGTCGCTTGTGTGCATGTGTGCATGTCCCTCCCTTGCTTTGCGTGTGTGTGCCCCCTCTCAATTTCTGCGCACATGCCCTCCCCCTCGACATGTGTGTGCTTGTCCCTCCTTCGCGGTGTGTGTGTGTCTCTCCCTTGCTCTGATTTGTGTGTGTGTGTGTGTGTGTGCGTGTGTGCGTGCGTGCGTGCATGTCCCTCCTGGTGTGCGTGCGTGTGTTGGCCCTCCCTCGTTGTGTGAGCATGTGTCTCCCCCCTCGCTGTATGTGCGCGTGTCCCTCTCTTGCTCTCTGTGTGTGTTTGTGTGTGTTGCTCCCTCGCTGTCTGTGTGTGTGTGTCCCTCCCTCGCTCTGTGTGTGTGTGTACCTTTTTCTGTGCGTATGTGTGGGTGTGGCCCTCCCTCGCTGCGTGTGCATGTGTCTCCTCCTCACTGTGTGTGCACGTGTCCCTCTCTTGCTGTGAGTATGTGTGACCCTTTTACAGTGTGTGTGAGTGTCCTTCCCTCGCTGCGTGTGTGTGTGTATGTCTGCGTTTTACTCCCACACTGTGTGCGTGTCCCTCCCTTGCTTTGTGTGTGTGTGTGTCCGTGTCACTCCCTCACTCTGAGTGTGTGTCTGTCCCTTGTGTGTGTGTGTGTGTGTCCCTCCCTTGCTGTTTGTGCATATCCCCACCATTTTGTGTCCACATCGCCCCTCGCTGTGTGAGTGCCTGTCCCCCCTTGCTGTGTGTGCGTGTGTCCCTCCCTTGCCATGTCTGTGCATGCCCCCTCTCAATTTCTGTGCACATGCCCTCCCCCCGCCGTGTGTCTGCTTGTTCATCCTTCCCTGTGTGTGTGCGTGTCCCTCTCTTGCTGTGTGTGTGTTTGTGTGTGCGTGTCCCTCCCTCGCTGTGTGTGCGTGTCCCTTCCACGCTGTGTGTGCGTGTCCCTCCCTCGCTGTGTGTGCGTGTCCCTCCCTTGCTTTGAGTTTGCGTGTCCCTCTTGCTGTGTGTGCGCATGTCACTCCCTCGCTCTTTGTCTCTGTGTGTGTGTGTGTCCCTCCATTGCTCTTTGTGTATATCCTCCTCACTGTGTGTGCACTTCTCCCCTTGGTGTGTGAGTGCATGTCCCCCCTCACTATATGTGCGTGTGTCCCTCCCTTGCTGTGTCTGTGCGTGTCTTCTCTCGCTGTGTGTGCGTGTCCCCTCTCAATTTCTGTAAACATGCCCTCCCCCTCGCCATGTGTGTGCTTGTCCCTCCTTCCCTGTGTGTGTGTGTGTCTCTCGCTGTGTGTGTTTGTGTATGTCCCTCCCTCGCTGTGTGTGCATGTCCTTCCCTCCCTCGGTGTGTGTGTGTGTCCCTCCATTGCACTTTGTGTATATCCCCCTCACTGTGTGCGCTTCTCCCCTCGTTGTGTGAATGCATGTCCCCCCTCGCTCTGTGTGTGTGTCCCTCCCTCGCTGTGTCTGTCCATGTCCCCTCTCGCTGTGTGCGTGTCCCCTCTCAATTCCTGTACACATGCCCTCTCTCTCGCCGTGTGTGTGCTTGTGCCTCCTTCCCTGTGTGTGCGTGTGTGTCCCTCCCTCTCTGTGTGTGTTTATGTAGGTTCCTCCCTTGCTGTGTGTGTATATCCTACCCTCACTGTGTTTGCGTGTCTCTCACTCACTCTGAATGTTTGTACGTGTGTGCGTGTGTGCGCATGTCCCTCCCTTGCTCTGTGTGTGTCCCTCCCTTGCTGTGTGTACGTGCTCTTCCGTGTGTGTGTGTGTGTCTGTGTGTGTGCGTGTATCCCTCCCTTGCTGTGTGTGTGTCCCTTTCTCGCTGTGTGTACGTGCTCTTCCGTGTGTGTGTACGCGCGCGTGTCCCTCCCTCGCTGTTTGTGCGTGTATCCCTCCCTCACTGTGTGTGCGTGTCCCTCCCTCGCTGTGTATGTGCGTGTCACCCCTCGCTGTGTGTGCATGTCCCTCCCTCGCTTTGCGTGTGTGTGTCCGTCCCTTGTGTGTGTGAGTGCGTGTCCCCCCTTGCTGTGTGCGCGTGTCCAACCTTGCCATGTGTGTTTGTGCCCCCTCTCAATTTCTGTGCATATGCCCTCCCCCTCGACGTGTGTATGTGTGTGTGTGTCCCTCCCTCGCTCTGTGTGTTTGTGTGTGTATCCCTCCCTCACTGTGCATCTGCGGGTAACTACCTCACTGTGTGTTTGTATGTCCCTCCCTCGCTGTGTGTGCACACGTCCGTCCCTTGCTCTGTGTTTATGTGTGTGTCTATGTGTGTGTGTGTGTATCTTTGCGTGTCCCTCCCTCTCTTTGCGTGTGTGTGTCCGTCCCTTGTGTGTGTGTGTGTGTGCATGTCCCTCCCTCGCTCTGTGTGTATTTGTGAATGTCCCTCCCTTGCTTTGCGTGTGTGTGCCGCCTCTCAATTTCTGTGCACATGCCCTCCCCCTCAACATGTGTGTGCTTGTCCCTCCTTCGCGGTGTGTGCGTGTCCCTCCCTTGCAGTGTATGTGCGTGTCCCTCCCTCACTGTGTGTCTGCGTGTATTCCCCTCACCATAGGTGTGTGTGCTTGCCCCTCCCTCGCTGTGTGTGCATCTCTCTCCCTTGCTCTATATTTGTGTGTATGTGTATGTGCGCGTGTCCCTCCTTCACTTTGCGTGTGTGTGTCCCTTCCTCGCTGTGTGTCTGCGTGTATCCCCCTCACTGTGTGCATGTGCGTGTCCCTCCCTTGCTCTGTGTGTGTGTGTGTGTGTGTGTGTGTGTCCCTCCCTCGCTGTGTGTGTATGTATTTGTGCATGTCCTTCCCTCGCTTTGCATGTGTGTGCCCCTTCTCAATTTCTGTGCACATGCTCTCCCCCTCGACATGTGTGTGCTTGTCCCTCCTTCACGGTGTGTTTGCGTGTATTCCCCTCACCGTAAGTGAATGTGTTTGTCCCTTCCTCACTGTGTGTGCACGTCTCTCCCTTGCTGTGTGTTTGTGTGTGTTTATGTGTTCCTCCTTTGCTTTGCGTGTTTGTGTCCCCGTCCCTCGCAGTGTGTGTGTGTCCCTTTGCTGCGTATCCCTTCCTCGCTGTGTGTGTCCCTTCCGTGCTGTGTGTGTGCGCGTGTACCTCCCTTGCTGTGTGTGTGTGTGTTTCCTTCCCTCCTCACTGTGTGTGTGTGTGTGTGTGTGTGTGTCCCTCCTTTGCTGTGTATGTGCTTGGCCCTCCCTCATTGTGTAAGTGTGAGTTTCCCCCCTTGCTCCGTCTGTGTGTGTGTGTATGTGTGAGTGTGAGTGTGTGTGTGTGCGTGTGTGTGTCCCTCCCTCGCTGTGTGTGTCTGCGCATTCCCCTTTGCTGTGTGTGTGTGTGTGCGCGTGTCCCTTCCTTGCTGTGTGAGTGTCCCTTCCTCGCTGTGTGTGTGCGTATCCCCCTCGCTCTGTGTGTGTACGTGTCCCTCCCTCGCTGTGTCTATGTGTGTGTGCGTATTCGTGTTCCCCCCCTCGCTGTGTGAGTGCATGTCCCTCCCTCGCTGTGTGTGTGCATGTCCCTCCCTCGCTTTGCGTGTGTGTGTCTGTCCCTTGTGTGTGTGTGTGTGTGTGTGCATGTCCCTCCCTTGCTCTGTGTTTCTGAGTGTATGTATGAGTGCGTGACCCTTCCTCGCTTTGTGCGTCCGTCCCTTGTGTGTGTGAGTACGTGTCCCCCCTTGCTGTGTGCGCATGTCCAACCTTGCCGCGTGTGTGTGTGCCCCCTCTCAATTTCTGTGCATATGCCCTCCCTCTCGACGTGTGTGTGTGTATCCCTCCCTCACTGTGTGTGTTTGTATGTCGCTCCCTCGCTGTGTGTTTGTGTCCCTCCCTCGCTGTGTGTGCACTCGTCCGTCCCTTGCTCTGTGTTTATGTGTGTGTGTGTATCTTTGCGTGTCCCTCCCTCGCTTTGCTTGTGTGTGTCCGTCCCTTATGTGCATGTGTGCGTGTGTGCATGTCCCTCCCTCGCTCTGTGTGTATTTGTGAATGTCCCTCCCTCGCTTTGCGTGTGTGTGTCCGTCCCTTGTGTGCGTGGGTGTGCCGCCTCTCAATTTCTGTGCACATGCCCTCCCCCTCAACATGTGTGTGCTTGTCCGTCCTTCGCGATGTGTGTGTCCCTCCCTTGCAGTGTATGTGCGTGTCCCTCCCTCGCTGTGTGCCTGCGTGTATTCCCCTCACCGTAGGTGTGTGTGCTTGCCCCTGCCTCGCTGTATGTGCATGTCTCTCCCTTGCTCAATATTTGTGTGTGTGTGTGTGTATGTGCGCGTGTCCCTCCTTCGCTTTGCGTGTGTGTGTCCCTCCCTCGCTGTGTGTGTATGTATTTGTGCATGTCCTTCCCTCGCGTTGCATGTGTGTGCCCCTTCTCGATTTCTGTTCACATGCTCTCCCCCTCGACATGTGTGTGCTTGTCCCTCCTTCATGGTGTGTTTGCGTGTATTCCCCTCACCGTAAGTGAATGTGTTTGTCCCTTCCTCACTGTGTGTGCGTGTCTCTCCCTTGCTCTGTGTTTGTGTGTGTTTATGTGTTCCTCCTTTGCTTTGCGTGTTTGTGTCCCCGTCCCTCGCAGTGTGTGTGTGTCCCTTCGCTGCGTATCCCTTCCTCGCTGTGTGTGTCCCTTCCGTGCTGTGTGTGCGCGCGTGTACCTCCCTTGCTGTGTGTGTGCGCGTGTACCTCCCTTGGTGTGTGTGTGTGTTTCCTTCCCTCCTCACTGTGTGTGTGTGTGTGTGTGTGTGTGTGTGTGTGTGTGTGTGTGTCCCTCCTGGTGTGCGTGTGTGAGCATGTGTCTCCCCCCTCGCTGTGTGTGCGCGTGTCCCTCTCTTGCTCTCTGTGTGTGTTTGTGTGTGTCCCTCCCTGGCTGTGTGTGTGCGCGTGTCCCTCTCTCGCTGTGTGTGTTCGTGTGTGTGTGTGTGTGCGCGCGTGCGTGTCCCTCCCTCGCTGTGTGTGTCTGCGCGTTCCCCTTTGCTGTGTGTGTGTGTGTGTGTGTGCGTGTCCCTTCCTTGCTGTATGAGTGTCCCTTCCTCGCTGTGTGTGTGCATATCCCCCTCGCTCTGTGTGTGCACGTCTCCCTGCCTCGCTCTGTGTGTGCATGTCCCTCCCTCGCTGTGTCTATGTGTGTGTGCGTATTGATGTTCCCCCCCCTCGCTGTGTGTGTGCGTGTCCCTCCCTCGCTGTGTGTGTGCGTGTCCCTCCCTCTGTGTGTGTGTGTGTGCGTGTCCCTCCCTCTGTGTATGTGTGTGCGTGTCCCTCCCTTGCTTCGTGTGTGCGTGTCCCTCCCTTGCTTCGTGTGTGCGTGTCCCTCCCTTGCTTCGTGTGTGCGTGTCCCTCCCTTGCTTCATGTGTGCGTGTCCCTCCCTTGCTTCGTGTGTGCGTGTCCCTCCCTTGCTTCGTGTGTGCGTGTCCCTCCCTCGCTTCATGTGTGCGTGTCCCCCCTCACTGTGTGTGTCCCTCGCTGTCTGTGTCCCTCCCTCGATTTGTGTGTGTGTGCATCCCTCCTTCGCTGTGTGTCTGCGTGTATCTCCCTCACTGTGTGTGTGTGTGTGCATGTCCTTCCCTCGCTTCGTGTCTGCGAGTATCCCCCGCACTGTGTGTGTGTGCATGTCCTTCCCTCGCTGTGTGTCTGCGTGTATCCCCCTCACTGTGTATGTGTGTGTTTGCATGTCCTTCCCTTGCTGTGTTTCTTGCATGTATCCCCCTCACTGTGTGTGTGTGCAGGTCCTTCCCTTGTTGTGTGTCTGCGGGTATCTCCCGCACTGTGTGTGTTTGCGTGTCGCTCCCTTGCTGTATCTGTGTGTGTGTGTGTGTGTGTGTGTGTGTGTGTGTGTGTGTGTGCACCATCAGTGAATCGGCCTTCATAAGTTGACTGTGGTATTCAGGAATGTGTGGTTTAAGTAAGTTCACCACGAGAAATGTAGGGTTTAATGTATAGGTAGAGGGGTGAGTCTGGGTTGGATGCTCTTCAGAGGTTAGGAATGGACTGGTTGGGCCGAATGGCCTGGTTGCACACGATGGCGATTCTATTCAGGTTATTGTCCAGCCCTATCAACCATCCCCGTCTCTTACACCTTGCCTTATCCCCAATATTCTCCTTAACACTGTAATCTCCTCCAGACTCTAAAACACTCCTTGCCTATGTAACCTTCTCCAGTCCTTGCAAAGATCGATATGTCTGTCACCTCTTCCTGCTTTTCGAACCCTCCCTATAACTATTCCCATTTGGTACAGCACTCCCAATCATTGTTCCCTCTTGAAACTCCCATAAACATTTGTATCTCTGAAACCTCATCTGGACTGTCTAAATTTCCCTTTGACAGTTACGTGCTGAGACCTGCTCTATATCAGTGAAGTAATTAAGTCTTGGCAAAACAGCACTGAGGATCTGTAGAAGGTCTTTTCAACCCGACAGCCATCTCTGTGTCTGTAATCTCCTCCACTCCCCATAATTCATTCTCTCTGAGCTCCTCTGTAGTCCACTAAACACTCCCTAACACTGTCTGTATCAGTGTAACCTTCTCCAAAAACACAACCTTCCCTATCTGTGTAAATCCCTACAACAGTCCCTATCCCTCTCAGCTCCGTCTAACAATACAACCCTCCATGTCTGTGTATTCACCTTCAGTCCCTACTCACCTTCCTATCTGTGTAACCTTCTCCATGCATTTTTGCTTCAGTCTCTTCAACTGTCCCTGTCAGTGTAACCTCTTCCAGACGCGAAAACTCTCCTCTTTTTGACTTACTCAGACCACACAACCCTCACTATCTATAACCTACTCCTGTCTGAGAAACCTACTTCTGCAAATTGCTCCAACTCTTCAACTCTCCACAAGCTCCTGCAGCTCTTACATCCCTCCCTTTCGACCAAATCTCTTCCATTCCCTAAGCACCAACAGTCTGTGGAGACCCGACCACCATCCCTATCAGTGTAATCCTCTCAGGTCTCTGCAGTAATCCTGATCTGTCGAACTCACTCCATGCCTGTGCCTCTCCCAATCCAGTCCCTACAAAACCCACTATCTATTTAACACCCTCCTGTCACTATCACCCTCATGTCAATGTAAGCTCCTCCTGTGTCTCCACCATCTACCCATCTCCATAATCTTGTCCAGCTCTTACACCACTATCTGTTTAAACGTCACCTACCTCTACAACTTCCTCCTGTTTGTGCTATGCTCCCTTATCTGTGAAACTGTTTCTGACCAAAATTGTTATCCCAGTCTCTGACAAGAAATCCAGATTCCACAGTCTCCATAACCCCCAGACCCTAAGCCTTCCTATGTCTATAAACATCTCCATTCACGACTACCCTGCATATCTCTGTTTGTTCTTCCAGTCGATACAAATACCTTTATCTCTGTAATCTGCTCAGCTCCCTAAAACAGTCCCTGTCTGTGATCCAGCCCTGGCCTACAAACATCCTTATCCCTGTAAACTTCTCCATCCCTCCCAACATTCCCATCTCCATGAACCCCCGTCAGCCCTACAGCTCTCCACATTTCTGTAACCTCCTGTGGGTCTATGGTCCTCCTTCCCTGTGAAACCCCCTCCAGTCCCCACATCCCTCCCAATCTGGGTCCTCTGCTCCAGATCAGACCATTGCTGTCTCTGTAAACACCTGCACTCCTGACAACTCTTCCCATTTGTGTAACCTCGTTCAGACCCCATACTCTCCAGCTTCCTGAATCCTCTTCCTGCATTGCAACTAAAACCACATGTTTATGTAATATCCACCAGTGCTTACACCCTCCCCAACTCAGTAACCACTTGCAGTCCTAACAAAACACCTAAACTGTGAAACCTCTCATTTCCCTACAATCCTCCCTCCCTCCTCAAACGCCTTCATCACCATGAGACCTCACAATTACTGAAGCCTCCTTTTGGCACTGCGAACCTCCGAATGCCTGCAAAATCCTCCTGTCCTGATATTCCTCTCTATCTCTGTAACCCCCACCACCCTCCAGTGTCATTCTGGGGAACATGGCAGAGGAGGGAAGATTTGTAAAGTCCGAGCCATGTTACGGAGGTAGAATTCTGGGAATTACAGATTTGGTCGAATGTTTGTGGTGTGCAGATTATTGGAGAGGACTCAAAAGACAGGATTTATGACTACTTGGAAAGCCATAGTTAAATTAGCCACAGTCAGTATGGGTTTGTGAGGGGTCAGGTCATGCCTCACAAACCTTATTGAATTCTTTGAGGATATGGCAGAATATGTTGATGGCTCATTCAGAAAAGAAGGAAAATTGGGATACAGGGAAATTTGTCTGTCTGGATACAAGATTGGATGGCCCAGAGAAGACAGAGGGTGGCAGCAGGGTGGCACTGAGCCTGGAGCTCAGTGACCAGTGGGGTTCTGTAACAATCAGCTCTGGGACTCTGCTCTTTGTGGATTTTGTAAATGACTTGGATGTGGATGTTGGAGAGTGGGTTAGTAAGTTTCCCAATCACATGAAGTTTGGTGGAGTGGTGGGGAATGTAGAGGGCTGTTGTAGGTTGCAATGGGACATTGACAGGACACAGAGCTGGGCTGGAAGTGACAGATGGAGTCCAATCTGGAAAAGTGTGAAGTGATTCATTCTGGAAGGTCGAATTTGAGTACAGAATACAGGGTGAAAGGCAGAATACTTGGCAGTGCGGAGGAACAGAGATCATGGGGTCCGTGTCCATAGATCCCTCAAAATTGCCACGCACGTTGGTGGGGTTGTTAAAAAGGCATATGTTGTGTTGGTTCCCCTTCGAAAGGGATTGACTGTAAGAGCCGTGAGGTTTTACTGCATCTTTATAGCGTCCTGGTGAGACCACACTTGGAATATTGTGTTCCGTTCTGGTCCGCTGTTTACAGGAAGGATGTGCAAGTTTTACAGAGTGTACACAGGAGATTTACCAAGATGCTGCCTGTAATGGAGGGCAGTTCTTACGAAGAAAGGTTGATGGAGCTAAGGGTATTTTTCATTGGAGAAGGGGACGGGGTAACTTTGTGGAGGTGAACAAGATGATAAGAGGCACAGAGTGAGTGAATAGTCAGAAACCTTTCCTCCTATGGCATAAATGGCTATTACAAGGGAGTGTAATTTTAAGGTGAATGGAGGATGGATAAGAGGATAGAGAATGGTTGGTGGTTGGATGGACTGCCAATGGTGGTAGTAAAATTAGACACATCTGGGACATTTAATAGACTCTTGGACAGACACATGAATAATAGTAAAATGAAGGGTATGTAGGTTAGTTTGATCTTACAGATGGATAAAAGGTTGGCATGAAATCATGGCCGAAGGGTCTTGGGCTGAACTTTTCTGTGTTGTGTGTTCTATCTGGTAAACTGGGTAATAAGCTCAGATCAGTGTAAAAGGATATGGCATTCAGGAGGAGCTAGTGAACTGGATATAAAATTTGCTTGATGGTGGGAGACAGAGGGTGGTGGGAGACATGTTGTTTTTCTGACTGGAGGTATGTGACCAGCGGTGGAGTGGGTCCACTGTTGTTTGTCATTTGGACAAAGGGTTTGGATGGGAGTATAGGTTTCCTGGTAAGTAATTGTTTTCAGTGACACTGAAATTGGTGGGAAAGTGGACAGTGAAGAAGGTTATCTCTGATACAACAGGATGAACAGTACTGCTGGGATAGTGGGCTGAAGAATAGCAGATGGAGTTTAATTAGGTAAAGGGGAGGTGTTCCATTTTGGTGAAACAAACCAGGGTGGGACATGTACAGTTAATGTTCGGGCCCTGGGTAGTGTTATCAGTCAGAGACCCAGGGATGCAGGTACGCAGTCTTTAAATGTGGTGTCCCAGGTAGACAGGCTGGTGAAGCAGGCGTTTGGGATGGTTACCTTCATTGGGGAGAGCATTAAGAGTAAGAGTTTGGATGTCATGTTGTGGCTGTAAAAGACATTGATGGGGCCACCATTAAAACATTGTTGATCAGGAGGAAGAACTCATCTAGTTCACTAACCTCCTTTAGGGAAGGACATCAAATATTCTAACCTGGTCTGGCCGACATGAGACTCCAGACCCACAGCAATATGGCTGACTCTGAGCTACCCTCTGGGTAATTTGCAGAGGGGTCAAAGAACGTTGTTCCAGGCAGTGACACCCACATCCCATGAATGAATAAATAAAAATACCTATGTCCCTCCCTACCTCTGCAAACCCCTCCAGCTGCAGCAATCCGTACTGGCTTTGTAACACCGTTCAGACCCTGACCACTCTCTGTAATACTCTCACCCCCTCCAGCACCTTCACCTCTCCCTGTTCCTATTGTGTCAATGAACCCTGACCGTGGTTCCCCTTCCCACTGCCCTCCTTCTGCGAGCAGACCCTTTGCAATCCATTAAGATTTACTCCTAAAACACTCTCTCACTTCAGGATTTTAAGTACTTTTTGATGATCTTCTCAGCCTCATAATCCAATATGATTCCTTTTGTCCTGAGTGAGGGATCAGTGGGAATTTCTTGCTGAGGTTTTTACTGTTTCAATCGAATGTCCTTTTGTTGAATATTTTGCATTGTCCCTTCAAATGTTTTCCACTGTTCATTTACAGGCACATATTTCAGTCTGTTTAGCCTATTTACCTTGGTCAGTTCTCCTCTCAAACTCATGTCATTGGCTATTTTTGTTTTTAGTTGTAGGTTGTCCTTTCTGCGATTCACTTTAAAACTTTATATTTATTTAAACTGCACTTTATCACAATTTCCCGAAGGATCTCTCCCGGTGACATGACTCATTCACTAAGTTTCATTACACGGTTGCTCTGCGATAGTTATGTCCTATACAGTTGCACAATGTGTTTTTCAAAGAAACACTGAAAAAAAAACCGTACTCCTCTTCCAATATCGATGTTGACCGTGTGATTGTCCCAGATTAGAGAAATATTGACGTTTTCCAAAATTATCACAATGCCTTTGTTAAAAAATTCCAATGAGTTCCTGTGTAATGCAGTGATGAGTAATGAAATGCTGTGCGGTGGCTAAAACTGTTCTGTTGCTTGTGTCCTTGGCAAGTAGTAGCCAGAATTTACATTCAGACTGACTCTACTTCATGATCTGAGACCAAATGCTTTCTCTGTAATGCCTTTGGTATCCATTATTGTTAGCGTTGCCCATTTTGCCTGAGTTTGCACAAGATTACGAACCACTGAATATTTTTGTTCACCCTGTATCCATGTCTCCCTGGTGTCTAAATCTCTTTTATCTCTGTATCACAAATCCATCGACCTTATTGCAGCAACGTTGTCCATTAAAAAAAAACATAATATTCTCTCTTCCACAATTTTCTGTCACAAATCTATTTGCTGATGTACAATTTTAGTTAAACTCTGTCCCATTCTGTTCCTTTCTGCTTGTCTTCAGCCACCTTCCCAACCTGTTCCATTGCTTCGCCTTTTCCCTTTGGATTTGGAAAGTTCCTTTCACCTGCATCCTCTCTGTCAGTTTAAAGCCCTGTCCATAAACCTACCGACATGATTGGCCAGGACACTGGACCCAGCACGGTTCCAGGGGGACCATCCTAATAGATTTTTTAAAAAAATCAGGTATGGGATGTGTGAGTCTCTGGCTGACCAGCCTTTCTTGCCCAGTCCTAGAAGCCCTTGAACTGAGTAACTTGCTCGGCCATTTCAGAGGGTCATTGAGAGGCAAACCCTTTGCTGTGGGGATGTCGTGCAGACCACATGAGGATGGGCAGATGTCCTTCTCGAAAAGACAAGTGTTTGGATTTGTTGTACATCAGTAATGATTTCATACTTATTTGTGGATTGTTAATTATTATTTTTAAAATTATTGATTTCAAATGTCTCCTTTTCAGATGGTGAGATTCAATCCTGCCTCCCCTGAACATTAGCTGAGGTTTTGGATACATTCTCTCGCAATAATACCACTAGGCCATTACTTCACCTGCTCACTGGATGCTCATCCCTGAGCACTGATACCAGGGCATCATGAAGCTAAACCCATTCTTCCGACACAATTGTGTGATCCTGACATCTTCCAGCAAACTGGGAATATTACTTAATATCGCTCCATTTTCCAGATCTCTGTGGGACTCAGTGCCATTCTCCATGTGTAACCCACACTGCATCTGTTTAATTTCCCATTCTGTCTATTTCTCTGTCTCCTGTAGGTACTCAGGAAAGTCCTGACTCAATAGCCTTCCCAGCTGCTGGGTGGATCGTCCATCACCTCATTGAATGCAGTTGGTCTGCCAGAGAGAGACAAAGGGAAAGGAGATCTGGAGCCTTCAATAAATCCTGTAGTGAGGTAAGGTCACCCACAGTGCACAGAGCAAAGAACAATGAGAGGGCTCCAAACATCTGTTAACACAACATGACATAGATACAGTGCTGGAGGGGGAGCACAGTACACACACACACCCCAGGCTCAATCACCACCCCAATGTAAGTTCTGTTATATTAAAACTCACTACTCTGCAACAGTGTATCTATGGCATGTCTTGTTGTCCAGTGTCTTCAATAATTTTTAATTCCTATAACAGATCCTATCGCTGTAACCTCCTCCCTTCCCGATAGTCCCTCCACATATTTGAATTGTGCTGCATTCCAGACTACCTTCCTTATCCCTGTAACCTGCTTCAGTGTCTACAACATGCCTTATCTTGGTCGTCTCCTCCAATAAGGTAAAAACAAGGACTGCAGATGCTGGAAACCAGAGTCTAGATTAGAGTGGTGCTGGAAAAGCACGGCAGGTCCGGCAGCATCCGAGGAGCAGGAACATCGAACAGCAAAAGCCCTTCATCAGGAACAGAGGCTGGGAGCCTGCAGAGTGGGGAGATAAATGAGAGGGGGGTGGGGATGGGGAGAAAGTAGCATAGAGTACAATAGGTGAACGGGTTGGGGAAGAAGGTGATAGGTCAGAGTGGAGGATGGGGGAAGGTAGCAAAGAGTACATTGGGTGAATGGGGGTGGGGACGGGGGTGATAGGTCAGAGTGCAGGATGGGGGAAGGTAGCAAAGAGTACAATGGGTGAATGGGGGTGGGGATGGGGGTGATAGGTCAGAGACGAGGGTGGAATGGATAGGTGCGAAGGGAGATAGGCCATTAGGACAGGTCATGGGGGCGGGGCTGAGCTGGAAGGCTGGAGGTGGGGTGAGATAGGGGAAGGGGAAATGAGGAAACTGGTGAAGTCCACATTGATGCCCTGGGGTTGAAGTGTTCCGAGGCGGAAGGTGAGGCGTTCTTCCTCCAGGCGTCGGGTGGTGAGGAAGTGGCGGTGGAGGAAGCCCAGGACCTGCATGTCCTCGGCAGAGTGGAAGGGGGAGTTGAAATGTTGGGTCACAGGGCGGTGGGGTTGATTGGTGCGGGTGTACCAGAGATGTTCCCTAAAGTGCTTGCTAGGAGGTGTCCAGTCTCCCCAATGTAGAGGAGACCGCATCGGGAGCAACGGATACAATAAATGTTATTGGTGGATGTGCAGGTAAAACTTTGGATGTGGAAGGCTCCTTTGTGGCCTTGGATGGTGGTGAGGGGAGAGGTGTGGGCGCAGGTTTTGCAATCCCTGCAGTGGCAGGAGAAGGTGCCAGGAAGGTAGGGTGGGCTTTTGGGGGGCGTCGAACTGACCAGGTAGTCACGGAGGGAATGGTCTTTGTGGAAAGTGGAGAGGGGTGGGGAGGGAAATATACCCCTGATGGTGGGGTCCGTTTGGAGGTGGTGGAAATTTCGGCGGATGATTTGGTGTATGCGAAGGTTGGTAGGGCGGAAGGTGAGCACCAGGGGCGTTCTGTCCTTGTTACGGTTGGAGGGGTGGGGTTTGAAGGCGGAGGTGCGGGATGTGGACGATGTGTTGAAGGGCATCTTTTACCACGTGGGAAGGGAAATTCCGATCTCTAAAGAAGGAGGCTGTCTGGTGTGTTCTGTGGTGGAACTGGCCCTCCTGGGAACAGGTGCGGCAGAGGCGGAGGAATTGGGAATAGGGGTAGGAATTTTGCAGGCAGTAGGGTGGGAAGATATGTAATCTAAGTAGCTGTGGGAGTTCGTTGGTTTGTAAAAAATGTCGGTGTCAAGTTGGTTATCATTAATGGGGATGGAGAGGTCCAGGAAGGCTAGGGGGGTATCAGAGATGGTCCAGGTAAATCTATGGTCAGGGTGGAATTTGTTGGTGAAGTTGATGAATTGCTCAAACTCCTCAAGGGAGCACGAGGTGGTGCCAATGCAGTCATCAATGTTGCGGAGGAAGACGGGAGTGGTGCCGGTGTAACTACAGAAGATGGACTGTTCTACGTAGCCAACAAAGAGACAGACATAGCTGGGGCCCATACGGGTACCCATGGCTACCCCTTTGGTCTGGAGGAAGTGGGAGGATTTGAAGGAAAAATTGTTAAGGGTGAGGACAAGTTCAGCCAAATGAACGAGAGTATCGGTGGAAGGATACTGTTATGGACGTCAGGAGAGGAAGAAACGGAGGGCTTGGAGGTCCTGGTCATGGTGGATGGAGGTGTAGAGGGATTGGATATCCATTGTGAAGATGAGGCATTGAGGGCTGGGGAAACGGAAGTCTTGGAGGAGTGGAGGGTGTGAGTGGTGTCTCGAATGAACCTGGACTGGGGGACAGGACAATGTTGAGGTAGGCAGACATGAGTTCGGTGGGGTAGGAGCATGCTGAGACAATGGGTCGGCCAGGGTGGTCACGCTTGTGGATCTTGGGAAGGAGATAGAACCGGGCAGTGGGGGATCCCGGACAATGAGGTTGGAAGCTGTGGTTGGGAGATCTCCTCCTGAGGTGATGAGGTTCTGTATGCTCTGGGAGATGATGGTTTGGTGATGGGAGGTGGGTCATGGTAGAGGGGGTGGTAGGAGGAGGTGTCTTTGAGTTGGCATCATGGCTTCAGCGGTGTAGAGGTCAGTGCACCAGACTACCACTGCACCCCCTTTATCTGCTGGTTTGATGGTGAGGTCGGTATTGGAGCAGAGGGAGTGTAGGGCTGCACGTTGTGAGGGTGAGAGGTTGGAGTGGGGGTGGGGGTAGATAGGTTGAGGCGGTTAATGTCTTGGTGGAAGTTGGAAATGAAGAAATGGAAGACAGGTAATAGGCCAGCGCGGGGTGTCCAGGTGGATGGAGTGTATTGGAGGCCGGCAAAGGGGTCCTCAGAAAATAGACGGGAGTCTTCATTGTAAAAGTAAGCTCTGAGGTGGAGAGGGTGGAAGAAGTTTTCGATGTCATGGCATGTATTAAATTAATTGATGTGTGGATGGAGGGGGATAAAGGTGAGGCCTTTGCTGAGGACTGATCATTCGTCCTCTGTGAAGGGGAGGTCAGGGGGATGGTGAAAACTCGGCAGGACTGGGAGCTGGGACCAAGCGTAGGTGTGGAGCTGGGGGAGGTGACGGAGCCTGTAACTGGAGAGGGTGTGTTGTTAGGGGGAATGTGGATGGAGTCATGAGCAGGGGTGGTGTTCCCCTCAGGGTTCTGGGGGCAGGGATGGTGATGTGGGACCTGGGGGTGGTGTAAGCAGAATGCAGGTGAGTGGCGTTGGTGGGAGCGGAAGTGGTGGCAAACACAGTAGTGGGGGGGCGAGGAAGTCAGTGACTGTGTGACATCAGTGATGATGTGAGGGGTGGAAGTGATGACACTCTTGGTGTATGAGGAATTGTGAGGGGCGGAAATGGCATTTACTTTATTTTAACCAATAATTTCCTGTCACAAATCTGTTTGATAATGTCGTATTTTAATGAAACTCAGTCCCTTACTGTTTCTTTCTGTTGATCTTCATTCACATCTCCATGGTGTTCCAATATTTCACCCTTTCTCTTTGGACTTGGGAATTTCCATTCACCTCAGACCTGTCCCCCTCCTCATCTGTGTCCATTTATAGCACACTGCATAATCCTGGTACCAGAGGAGCCTATCCCAATAAAATAGCTCAATCCTCCCTGAGTACTGGTAGCAGTGCTCACTGGTCAGAACCACTTCTGATGATACCATTGTGTGATCCTGATAGATTCCTGCACTCTGCTGATATCACTCAGTCTCTCTCCATGTGGTATCCCTCACTGTGTGGGTCTAATTGCTGCCTCTGTCAGTGTCTCTCACTCTTGCAGCTGCTCCAGATCCTGAGCCAACAGCATTTTCCACTCCAGAGGGAAGCAGCTGCACAGGCCATGGATGGAGACTGGGAATTTCCAGATCTCTGTGGGACTCAGTGCCATTCTCCATGTGTAACCTTCGTTGCAGCAGTGTAATTTACCATTCTGTCTATTTCCCTGTCTCCTGTAGGTATTCCTGATGTCCCTGACTCAGCAGAATTCCCAATTCCTGTCTTGTCCATCACCCAAATTGAATACAGTTGGTCAGCCAGAGAGAGATGGAGAAGGAGATCTGGAGCCTTCAGTAAATCCTGCAGCCGGTAAGATCACTCACAGTGAACAGCACAGGGAGGAGTTAGTGGACTTTAATTCAGACCCTGAGGGCATGATGTAGGAAGAATGCTGGGCAAGGAACATGAGCAAAGTCTCAGGCTTCATTATCACCATCTTGTCTGTAAATTCATCTGTTCCACAGAACCCTCCCTATGTCTGTCAGTTTCTCCATTGTCTGTTTCATCGATACCACTTCCCCTATCTCGATCAGCCCCTACAATCCTGCCTATCCCTGTAAGCTCTTCCTACCACTACAACTCTCCAAGTATCTGCCTTTGCCTTTAATCCCGGGTTCTGTCACATCTCTCCTTAACTGAAGAAAAACAACTCGTCAGTTCCTTAACCCATCCAGGTCAGTGTAGTCCTTTCCAGACCTGAGAAACCTCCCTGTCTTTGTGACTTTTTTGAACTCCTACTACCTTCATGATCTCTGTAACCTTCCCGTCACGACAACTAAAAAGCTCTGTACCTTAGTAACCTCCTCCAGCTGTTAGACTCCTCTTTGTCTCTGGGCACAAAGCAGAGTGACCCTGCTTCTCTCATAAATTAGTTTCTGCATTTCTAATGATGACTTTGAACTCTTCCTGTCTCTAAAACGCACTCAGTCTCTGTAAACTCTGCTGGTCCCGATTGATGTAATTTCCTTCGGTAATTACAAACCTTTATACCTTTAATCTCCTCCAGACGCGACCACGCAGTTTATTTCTATAACCTCTGAGTGATAGAGTCATAGAGATGTACAGCATGGAAACTGAACCTTCGGTCCAACCCGTCCATGCCGACCAGATATCCCAACCCAATCTATTCCCACCTGTCAGCACCTGGCCCATATCCCTCCAAATCCTTCCTCTTCATATACCCATCGAAATGCCTCTTAAATGTTGCATTTGTACCATACTCCACCACATCATCCGGCAGCTCAATCCATACAGGTACCACCCTCTGTTTGACAAAGTTGCCTCTTGGGTCTCTTTTATATCTTTCCCCTCTCACCACAAACCTATCCCTCTACTTCTGGACTCCCTGACCCCAGGGAAAAGACTTTTGTCTATTTATCCTATCCATACCCCTCATAATTTTGTAAACCTCTGTAAGGTCACCCCTCAGCCTCTGACACTCCAGGGAAAACAGCCCCAGCCTGGTCAGCCTCTCCCTGTAGCTCATATCCTCCAACCCTGGCAACATCCTTGTAAATCTTTTCTGAACCATTTCAAGTTTCCGATAGGAAGTCGACCAGAATTTACGGAATATTCCAACAGTGGCCATAACGATGTCCTGTCCAGCTGCAACATGACCTCCCAACCCCTGTACTCAATACTCTGACCAATAAAGGAAAGCATACCAAATGCCTTCTTCACTATCCTATCTACCTGCGACTCCACTTTCAAGGAACTATGAACCCACACTCCAAGGTCTCTTTGTTCAACAACACATCCTCGGACCTTACCATTAAGTGTATAAGTCCTGCTAAGATTTGCTTTCCAAAATGCAGCACCTCGCATTTATCTGACCTTAACTCCATCTGCGAGCTCTCAGCCCATTGGCTCAGCTGGTTCAGATCCTGTTGTAATTTGAGGTAACATTCTTCGCTGTCCACTCCACCTCCTCCAATTTTGGTGTCATCTGCAAACTTACTAACTGTACATCTTCTGCTTAACATCCAAATCATTTATGTAAACGACAAAAAGTAGTGGACCCAGCAACGATCCTTGTGGCACTCCACTGGTCACAGGCCTCCAGTCTGAAAAACAACCCTCCTCCACCACCCTCTGTCTTTTACCGTTGAGCCAGTTCTGTATCCAAATGGCTAGTTCTCCCTGTATTCCATGAGTTCTAAGCTTGCTAATCAGTCTCCCATGGGGAACCTTGTGGAACGCCTTACTGAAGTCCATATAGATCACATCTATCACTCTGCCTTCCTCAATCTTCTTTGTTACTCCTTCGAAAAACTCAATCAAGTTTATGAGACATGATTTCCCACACACAAAGCCATGTTGACTACCCCTAATCATGTCCTTGCCTTTCCAAATACATGTACATCCTGTCCCTCAGGATTCCCTCCAACAACTTGCCCACCGCCGAGGTCAGGCTCACCGGTCTATAGTTCCCTGGCTTCTCTTTACCACCCTTCTTAAACAGTGGCACCACTTTTGCCAACCTCCAGTCTTCTGGCACCTCACCTGTGACTATCGATGATACAAATATCTCAGGAAGAGGTCCAGCAATCACTTCTCTACCTTCCCACAGAGTTCTTGGGGACACCTGATCAGTTCCTGGGGATTTATTCACCTTTAACCATTTCAGGACATCCAGCACTTCCTCCTCTGGATTCTGGACGTTTTGCAAGATGTCACCATCTGTTTCCCTATAGTCTATATCTTCCATATGCTTTTCCACAATAAATACTGATGCAAAATATTCATTTAGTATCTCCCCCATTTTCTGTGGCTCCACACAATGCCGCCTTGCTGATCTTTGTGGGGCCCTATTCTCTCCCTAGTTCCCCTTTTTTCCTTAATATATTTGTAAAAAACCCTTTGCATTCTCCTTAATTCTATTTTTCAGACCTATCTCATGTCCACGTTTGCCCTCCTGATTTCCCTCTTAAGCATACTCCAACTTCTTTTATACTCTTCTAAGGATTCACTCGATCTAT
Source organism: Chiloscyllium punctatum (assembly GCF_047496795.1). Taxonomy (NCBI): domain Eukaryota; kingdom Metazoa; phylum Chordata; class Chondrichthyes; order Orectolobiformes; family Hemiscylliidae; genus Chiloscyllium; species Chiloscyllium punctatum. The sequence goes on along the minus strand of NC_092744.1, from coordinate 138,644,288 downwards.
CCTGTCTATACTTGCCATATGCTTCCTTCTTTTTCTGAACTAAACATTCAATTTCTTTCGTCATCCAGGATTCCCTATACTTACCAGCCTTCCCTTTCACCCTGACAGGAATATACTTTCTCTGGACTCTTGTTATCTCATTTCTGAAGGCTTCCCATTTTCCAGCCATCCCTTTACCTTCGAACATCTGCCTCCATTCGGCTTTCAAAAGTTCTTGCTTAATACCGTCAAAATTGGCCTTTCTCCAATTTAGAACATCAACTTTTAGATCTGGTCTATCCTTTTCCGTCACTATTTAAAAGCAAATAGAATTATGGTCGCTGGCCCCAAAGTGATCCCCCACTGACACCTCAGTTACCTGCCCTGCCTTATTTGCCAAGAGTAGGTCACGTTTTGCACCTTTTCTAGTAGGTACATCCACATACTGTATCAGAAAATTGTCTTGTACACACTTAACAAATTCCTCTCCATCTAAACCTTTAAAATTATGGCAGTCCCAGTCAATGTTTGGAAAGTTAAAATCCCCTACCATACCTACCCTATTATTCTTACAGATAGCTGAGATCTCCTTACAAGTTTGTTTGACAATTTCCCTTTGACTACTGGAGGGTCTGTAATATATTCCTAATAAGGTGATCATCCCTTTCTTATTTCTCAGTTCCACTCAAATAACTTCCCTGGATGTATTTCTGTGAATATCCTCCCTCAGCACAGCTGTAATGCTATCCCTTATCAAAAATGCCACTCCCCCTCCTCTCTTTCCTCCCTTTCTATCCTTCCTGTAGTATTTGTATCCTGGAACATTAAGCTGCCAGTCCTGCCCATCCCTGAGCCATGTTTCTGTAATTGCTATGAGATCCCAGTCCCATGTTCCTAACCATGCCCTGAGTTAATCTGCCTTCCCTGTTCGGCCCCTTGCATTGAAATAAATGCAGTTTAATTTATTAGTCCTACCTTGTCCCTGCCTGTCCTGACTGTTTGGCTCACTTCTGTTCTCAGCCGTACCAGTCTCAGATCAAGTTCCCAAAATCTTCCCTGTGATTGTTACCACGTCCCATCCCTACATTCCTCCAAATCCCTGTAAAGTCCTCCCATTCCTAAAACCTGCCCTGTATCTGTCAGCTGTTCCATCTTCCACAACCCTCCCTATCTCAGTAAGAGCACCCCTGTCCCAGTTACTACACCCCGCTGCATCACTAAATGCCAGTAGTCAGTGTGCATCTCTATAAACTTACTATCTATATAACCTCCTTCAGTCCCCACAGCCTTCCCTGTCTCCATAAACTCCTTCAGTCCCCACAACTCTTCCTATCCACGTAACCTGAATCATTCCCCACAAACCTCCCTAACTCCATAACCTCCAAAAGGTCCCACGACCCTCCCTATCTCCATAAACTCATCCTGACCCAACGACCCTCCCATTCAGAGTAATCTCCTTCAATCCCCATGATCCTCCTGATCGATGCAACCTCCTTAAGGCCCAACAGCCCTCCAGATCTCTTTGGCCCCTTTCAGGCCCCACATCACTCCCTATCTCCATAATGTTCTTCAGTCACCACTGCACTCTCTGTGTCCATAATCTAATACAGTCCCCACATCACTCCCTATCTCCATAATGTCCTTCTGTCCCCATGATCCTCCTTAATTCCAAAGCCTCCATGACCTGTTGAACCTGTAAGCTACCTTTTTCAGACTGCGAAACAAGAACTCCCATAACCCTTTCTGCTGTCAGTCTGAAATCAAACAGTGTTAGCCTGACAGTAGGTCGGGAGCTGAAATATGTTTGAAAGGATATGTCAATGAACAATAACTGGACCCTTAGAAACACATTTAATAAAAAGAGAATGTGGTTTTGAGCCTGTTGGATTGCATTTTTATTGGTGAGAATATAAATGGCAGAGTAGATACGGGTGAAGGAGTGGCTGTACCGAGGATACGGTTTATACGAATTATCAGAAGCCTTTACACAAGTTTCAATAAGGGCTAAGGAGTAACTTGGTAGAGGATAGGGTATTTTGGTGACACACACCAGGGTGGGACCTGTATAGTTAATGTTTGGGCCCTGGGTAGTGTTGTCAGTCAGAGACCCAGAGATGCAGGTCGACAGTTCTTTGAAAGTGGTGTCACAGGCAGACAGGTTGGTGAAGCAGGCCTTTGGGATGGTTACCTTCTTTGGTCAGAGCATTGAGAGTAAATGTTGGGACGTCATGTTGTGGCTGTACAGGACATTGGTGAGGCCACCATAAAAGCATTGTTGACCAGTAGGAAGTACTCATCTGGTTCACTTACGTCCTTTAGAGAAGAACATCTGACATTCTAACCTGGTCTGGCCTGCACGTGACACCAGACCCACAGCTACAAGGCTGACTCTGCTATACTCTGGATAATTAGCAGTGAGGCAAAAGAATGCTGGTCCAATCAGTGACACCCACATCCCATGAATGAATAAATAAAAATAGCTATGTCCCTCCCTACCTCTGCAAACCCCTCCAGCTGCAGCAATCTGTACTGGCTTTGTAACACCGTTCAGGCCCTGACCACTGTCTGTAACACTCTCACCACCTTCAGCACCTTCACCTCTCCCAGTTTCTTTTGTGACATAAAACCTTGACAATTATTCCCTCTTCCATCTGACCTCCTACTGCGAGCAGACCCTTTGAAATCCCTTTAAAACTCACTCCTAAAACATTCTCTTACTTCAGGATTTTAAGTACTTTTTGGTGATCCTCCAAGCCCGATAATCTAATATGATCCTTTTTACTTGAGTGAGGGACCGATGGGGATTTCTTGCCGAGGATTTGTCTGTTTCAATGGAATGTCCTTTTGTTGAGTATTTTACACTGTTCCTTCAAATGTTTTCCACTGTTCATTTACAGGCACATGTTTCAGTCTGTTTAGCCTATTTATCTTGGTCAGTTCTCCTGTCAAACTCATGTCATTGGCTATTTTTGTTTCTAGTTGTAGCTTGTCCTTTCTGTGATTCACTTTAAAACTTTATATTTCTTTTAACTGCACTTTATCACAATTTCCATGAGGATCTCTCCAAGTGACATTACTCATTCACTAAGTTTCATCACACAACGGTCGCTCTGAGATAGTTACGTCCCTAGCCAGTTGCACAATTTGTTATTCAAAGAAACACTGAAAAAAAAAATTCTCTGAACTCTTCCAATGTCATTGTTGTCAGTGTGACTGTCCCAGATTATGTGAATATTGAAGTTTCCCAAAATTATCACAATGTGTTTGTTTAAAAAAATTCCAATGAGTTTCTGGTTAATGCAGTGATGAGCAACTGATAGCTGTTCGGTGGCTAAAACTGTTGTGCTGCTTGTGTCCTTGGCAAGTCGTAGCCAGAATTTACATTCAGACTGACTCTACTTCATGATCTGAGACCAAATGCTTTCTCTGTGATGCCTTTTTTACCCATTATTGTTTTTGTTACCAATTTTGCCTGAGTTTCTGCAAGGTTGTGATCCATTGAATAGTTATGTCCAACTTTTGTTCACCCTGTAACCATATCTCTCTGGTGTCTAAATCATTTTTATCTCAGTGTCAGAAATCCATCTAACTCATTGATAAGACTTCGTCCATTCAAACTAAATCATAATTTACTCTTTCCCACAATTTCCTGTCACAAACCTATTCACTGATGTACAGTTTTAGTTAAACTCTGTCCCATCCTGTTCCTTTCTGATTACCTTCAGCCACATCCCCATACTGTTCCGATGCTTCACCTTTTCTCTTTGGATTTGGAAAGCTCCTTTCACCTGGACCCTGTCCCTGCATCCTCTCTGTCGGTTTAAAGCCCTGTCCATAAACCTACTGACATGATTGGCCAGGACACTGCTCCCAGCGCGGTTCCAGTGGGACCATCCTATTGGATATTTTCATAAATCAGGTAGGAGATGTGGGTGTCTCTGGCTGACCAGCCTTTCTTGTCCAGCCCTCGCTGCCCATGAGCTGAGTAACTTGCTCGGCCATTTCAGAGGGCAATTGAGAGGCAAAGACTTTGCTGTGGGTATGTCGTGCAGACCACGTGAGGATGATCAGATCTCGTTGTCGAAAGGACAAGTGGGTGGCACGGTGGCTCAGTGATTAGCTCTCCTGCCTCACAGCGTCAGGGTCCCAGATTCGATTCCAGCTATGGGCGACATTCTCCCCGTGTCTACGTGAATTGCCTCCGGATGCTCCGGTTTCCTCCCACAGTCCAAAGACGTGCAGGTCAGGTGAATTGGCCATGCTACATTGCCCATAATGTTAGGTGTATTAGGTCGAGGGTGATGGGTCTGAGTGGGTCAATCTTGAGCCGAAAGACCTGTTTCCACACTGTAGGGAATCTAATCTAAGGAATTGTGACTTTTGTTCATCAGCAATGGTTTCATATTTGTTTATGGATTGTTAATTGCTATTTTTAAAATTATTGATTTTTAAACTCCACCATATCTTATGATGGGATTCAAACCTGCCTCCCCTGAACATTAGCTGAGGTTTTGAACAAATGCCCTAACAATAATGTTACGAGGCCATCACTTCACCTGCTCACTGGTTGCTCATCCCTGAGCACTGACACATGAAGCTAAACCCATTCTTCCAACATGATTGTGTGATCCTGAAGTATTCCAGCACTCCAGTGAAATCACTCAGTCTCTCTCCATGTGGTATCCCTCACTGTGAGGGTCTAATTGCTGCGTCTGTCAGTGTCTCTCACTCTTGCAGCTGCTCCAGATCCTGAGCTAACAGAATTCTCCACTCCAGAGAGACGCAACAGCACAGGTCAGGGATGGAGTTTGGGATTTTCCAGATATCTGTGGGGCTCATTTCCATTCTCCTTGTGTAACCCTCACTGCATCAGTCTAATTTCCCATTCTGTCTATCTCTTCCTGTCGGTACTCAGGAAGTTGCTAACTCAATAGACTTCCCAACTGCTGTATGTCTCATCCATCACCTCATTGTCTCTCTGGCTGACCAACCATCTTCAAAGGGAAGGGAAATCTGGAACCTTCAATAAATCCTGCAGTGAGGTAAGATCACTCACAGTGCACAGAGCAGAGAGCAATGAGAGGGCTCCAAACATCGCTAGCAATACATGATATAGATACAGTGCTGGATGGGGAGCACAGTATAGACACACCCCATGCTCAATCACCACATCTACTTTAACTAATGTTGCACTGAGACAGCATCGGGAGTTCATAGTTATCAATCCAGTCCTGCGCTGTCTTAGTGAGCATTAGGACAACAGAGGGGAGAGTAGGCCTCCAACGAGAGGTTGGGAATGCTGCCTGGGATCTTTCTGTTCTGTGTTCTCCCCCCAACACTGTACTAAGACTCACTACTCTGCAACACTGTATCTGTGGCATAGCTTGTGCACAAGTGTTTTCAGTCATTTTTAACTCCTACAATAGTCCCTGCCCCTGTAACCTTCTCCCTTCCAAGGAGTCCCTCCACATATTTGAAATGTACTGCATTCCAGACTACCATCCCCACTGCTGTAACTTGCTTCCATGTCTACAACGTGTCTTATTTTGGTACACTAATCCTCTTTAGCTAGATACAGAGTGATACAGAACGGAAACAGAACCTGTGGTCCAACGCCTCAATGCTGCCCAGGTTACCTAAACTGAATGAGTCTCATTTGCCTGCATTTGGCCCTTATCTCTTCAAACCTTCTCCTCTCCATGTACCTGCCCAAATGTCTTTTCCATGCTGTAATTGTTCTTGTTTCTCCCATGTGCCTGAGGCAGTCTGTTCCGTCTATGCACCATCCTTTGTGGATAATGATCCCCCTCAGCTCCCTCTTTAAATCCTTGCTCTCTCACCTCCCGTTTATACCCTCTAGTTTTGGACTCACCTACCTTTGTTATTCACCATTCTTAGGGTCACCCCGTGGCCTCCTCTGCCCAAGGGAAATATTTAGGACAATGTTACAAATATCTCCAACGTATGTAACAAAGTGCTGGCCAATGTCGGCAAATGTGCCAAATGTCGCTTTCCCCACCCTGTCCACCTGGTATGCCACTTCCAAGGAACAATGTAACTTGCACCCCCTGGTCTCTCTCTCTCTCTCTCTCTCTCTCTCTCTCTCTCTCTCTCTCTCTCTCTCTCTCTCTCTGTTCAACAACCCTGGCCAGAGCCCTTCCATTAACTGTATTAGTCCTCCCTGGTTTGTCTTAACAAAATCCAACACCTGAATTAAACTCCATCTTTCATTCCTTGGTCCACTGGCCTAGTTGGTCAAGATCCCCTTTGATAACCGTATTTACTGCCCACTACACCATTCATTTGATCATCAACAAACTTTCTCACAATCACTCCTATATTTTCAACCAAATCGTTGATGTAGATGATGCACATCAGTGGACCCAGCCCTGATCCTTTCTTCAATAATGGAATCAAACCATATTCTTTTCATAGAGCTATACAGCATGGAAACTGACCCTTCAGCTGATACCCACCATAATCTAAAACTAAACTCTTCCCAGCTGCCTGTTGCTGGCCCATATCACTCCAACCCTTCCCTATTCACCTGTTTATCCAAATATCTTTTAAACGTTGTAATTGTATCCACATCAATCCCTTTCTCAGGAAGTTCATTCCACACTCAAACCACCCTCTGTGTAGCAAATTGCCCCATATCTTTTTTTTGAACACCTCTCTCCTCTAACCTTAAAAATGTGGCCCCTCCTCTTGAGACTCCCCCATCCTGAGGAAAAGGAAACTACCATTAAATTGATCTATATACCTCATTTTTTTCATAAACCTCTATAGCATCATGTCTCAACCTCCAGGCTCCAATGAAAAAAGACTCAGCCTATCCAGCCATTTTTCAGAACTCAAGCTTCAAGAATTATGTACCTGAACCTTGAGGTCCCTCTGCTCTCAAACACTAACTGAGGCCCAAACCTAAATTGTATAAGCTCTACCCTTGTTTGTTTTACCAAATACATTACCTCGTATTTATTCAGATTGAATTCCAACTCTAGTTTTTCAGCCCATTCACTCCCTTCATTAAGATCCCTTTGTAATCTCAGAAAACCTCCTTCACTGTCCATGATGCCGCCCTCCAGCCTGCCAGCCCATCACACATGGCTGTCAGTAGAACACATACCTTTGCTCGGGGCTCCACAACTTCTTCCCTAGCATCCCACGTGTCCTGTGATACACTTAATCAGGTTCTGGGACTTGCCATAGCTTTGTGTTTTAAAACCTCCAGCACCACCTCTTTTATAACATGCACTCTTTTCAAGTCATAGAGATGTACAGCATAGAAACAGACCCTTCGGTCCCCATCTCGTCCAGGCTTACCAGAAGATCTAAATAAATCCATTCCCTTTTTCAGCATTTGGTCCATATACGTCTACACCCTTACTATTCAGATGCCCATCCAGATACAATTACAACATTTAAAAGGTATCTGTCTCCATTACTTTCTCTCTCAGCTCATTCCATACACCCATCACCATATGTGTGAAGAAGCTGTCCCTTCAATCCCTCTGTAAACCATTCACCTCTACCCTTAAACTTATGCCCTCTAGTTTTGGACTCCCCAACTTCTGGGAAAAGGCCTTGAATGCTTACCCTATCCATGCCCCTCATGTTTATATAAACCTCTGGAAGGTCATCCCTCAGTCTCCCCCGATTCTCCAGTGACAGTAACCCCAGCTTATTCAGCAACAACCCGGGCAATATCTTGTTAATCTTTTCTGATCCCTTTCAAGTTTCACAACATCCTTCCTTCAGCAGAGAGACTGGAATTGCAGAGAACTCCAATTGTCGTCTCATGAACTATTCTTGTTCCCTGAGTTCCCCAGTCTTTCTCCACAGTAAGTTCTGGAGTGAAAAAATAGTTTACGATCTGAGCAAATATCCTGCAGTTCCAAACATCGATGGCCTCATTGATCTTTAATTGACACTATTTTGTCCCGAGTTATTTATACACTCTTCATATATTGATTCAATCACTTTTGGATTCTCCTTTCCTTCTCTGCTGAGGCTATTTCATTTAGCCTTTCTTCATTCCTGTTTTCTACTCAAAGTGTATTCCTACAGCCCCTGTATATCCTCAGGGATTCCCTTGATCCAGCTGGCTATACCTGACATGTGCCCCCTTTTCCTTGACCAGACCCTCAATAGACAGCCAGTGTTTCCGAATGCTGTCAGCATTGACATGCACACAAACAGGAACATGCTGGCTCTAATCGATCCGTTTATCTCACTTTTAAAATATTCTCACTTGCCAAACTTCCCTTTCCCTGTAAATAATTCCCTTCCCCAGTCACATTTTGAAAGTTCCTGTCTAATACGATCAAGATTGGTCAGGCTTCATTTTATAACTTGCACTTGTGGACCAGGCCTGTCCTTTTCCAAAGCTGTCTTCAAACTACAAGAACTGTGGTCCCTTTGGCAAAACGCTTTCCCACTCACATCGCAGTCCCCTTCCCCACCTTGATTCCCAAAGGGAGGTCAGGTTTTGCCCCTTTCACTTTTCAGGCCATTTACATATTGATTGGGAGTTTTCTGGACCACTATTACTAAATTCCTCCCTTGCAAACACTGAACACTGGCAGTCCCAGTCTAGGTTTGGAAAGTTCAGAAACCCCGACCATAACAGCCCTATTATTATGGTTGATATTTAAGATGTCCCGACATATTTGTTCCTCAGTCTGCCACAGATTATTCAGGGTCAGCAGTCCGATCGTATCAAAGTGATGACCCATTCTTATTTCTCTGTTCCACTAACATAGCTTTACTGGGCGATCACACAGGAATATCCTCTCCAAGTACTGCTGTGATGATCAATGCAATCAAAACCCACCACCACACGTCCTCTCTTGCCTCCCCTTTCTGTAGCATCTCTATCTTGAAACAATGAACTGCCAGTCCTGCCCTTCCCTCAGCTGTGTTTCTGTAATAACTATAATATCCCAGTCCCATGTTCCAATCCACGCCTTGAGTTCATCTTCCTTAGCTGTCTGGCCCCTTGCATTGAAATAAATGCAGTTTAATCATCAGTTTTCCCCCATTCCCTGCTATGTTCTTGCCTGCCTTGTCTGCTGAAATTGCTGTCTTTAACTAGTGTACCAGCCTCAATCATCTTACTGGCCTTATGACTGTTTAAGGTCCAACACCCTGCCAGACCAGGTTATATCCTCTAGAGCAGCTCCTGCAATTCACCCCACCAGGATATGGGTTCCTCTCTCGCTCCCAGTTGAGGTGCCTTTCCCACTCTGTCTCCTTGTGCTGACACCTTCAGGGATCTATGGACTTGTCCATCAAGGTCCCTGTATTCCTCAGTACTCCACAAGGACCTACCGTTTATTATGTCTGTTCTTCTCTTATCGTACCTCCCACAGATTATTACCTCACTTCAATCAGAACTAAACTCTGCTTAGATTATCATCCGATTGACATCGGACAGCAGACAGAGACCACCCTCCTCACTGTGAACAACACCCTCACCTTTCATGTCATCTGCAAACCGACTAATGATACCTTCTGCTTTCACATCCGAGTTATTAATGTTCAATGGTTCCTGCGCAGATCCCTGTGGTACACCCGGTGGTGAAAATATTCTATCCACCAATTTTGCATCCAATTTGCCAACTTGCCTTGGAACCCAGTCCTTTTGGACCAGCCTTCCATGTTGGATCTTGTTTTAAGGACTTATTCAAGTCCATGTAAACCACATCATCTGCACAGCCTTCATCAATATAATTAAGCATCATTTCAAAAAAACTGAACTGAATCCCTCAGACAGTATCTCCTTCTGCCAAATCGAGATGACAAAACCGAGTTGATCCTTACCTTTGCAAGTGTTGATTCATCCTCACAATTGTTTCCAATGATTTCCCTCCCCCTGCTGTCAGACTATCTGCTCTGTAATTGCCTGGCCTATCCCTGCTGCCCTTCTTGAACAAAGGAACCACATTAGCGATCCTCCAGTCATTCAGCACTTCACCTGTGTCCAGCAAAGTATTAAATATATCCACCAGGGCCCCAACAATCTCTGGGTAATTCACATGGGGTCAAAGAACGTTGTTCCAGGCAGTGACACCCACATCCCATGAATGAATAAATAAAAATCCATATGTCCCTCCCTACCTCTGCAAACCCTTCCAGCTGCAGCAATCCGTACTGGCTTTGTAACACCGTTCAGACCCTGACCACTCTCTGTAACACTCTCACTACCTCCAGCACCTTCACCTCTCCATGTTCGTATCGTGTCAATAAACCTTGACAATGATTCCCCTTCCCACAGCCCTCCTGCTGCTAGCAGACCCATTGCAATCCCTTTAAAACTTACTCTAAAACTCTCTCTCACTTCAGGATTTTAAGTACTTTGTGGTGATCTTCTCAGCCTCATAATCTAATATGATCCATTTTGTCCTGAGTGAGGGACCGGTGGGGATTTCTTGCTGAGTTTTTGTCTGTTTCAGTGGAATGTCCTTTTGCTGAGTATTTTACACTGTTCCTTCAAATGTTTTCAACTGTTCATTTCCAGGCACATATTTCAGTCTGTTTAGCCTGTTTACCTTGGTCAGTTCTCCTCTCAAACCCATGTAATTGGCTACTTTTCTTTCTAGTTGTCCTTTCTGTGATTCACTTTAAAACTTTATATTTCTTTAATCTGCACTTTATCACAATTTCCCAGAGGATCTCTCCAGGTGACATTACTCATTCACGATGTTTTAGCACACAACAGTCTCTCTGAGACAGTTACGTCCCTCGCCAGTTGCACAATGTGTTATTCTAAGAAACACTGAAAAAAATCCTCTGAACTCCTCTTCCAATATCACTGTTGTCAGTGTGATTGTCCCAGACTTTGCGAATATTGACATTTCACTAAATGTTCACCATGCCTGTATTAAACATTCCAATGAATTCCTATTTATTGCAGTGATGAGCCATGAAATGCTGTTCGGTGGGTGGTCTAAAACTGTTCTGCTGCTTGTGTCCTTGGCAAGTAGTAACCAGAATTTACATTCAGACTGACTCTACTTCATGATCTGATGCCAAATGCTTTCTCTGTAATGCCTTTCTTACCCATTATTGTTAGCGTTGCCCATTTTGCCTGAATTTGCACAAGGTTGTGAACCATTGAATATTTACGTTCCACCTTTTGTTCGCCCTGTAACCACATCTCTCTGGTGTCTAAATCCCTTTTATCTCTGTGTCACAAATCCATCTACCTTGTTGCAGAGACTTTGTCCATTAAGAAAAAAACATAATTTACTCGTTCCTACAATTTCCTGTCACAAATGGATTTGCTGATCTACAGTTTTAGTTAAACTTTTTCCCATCCTGTTCCTTTCTGTTGTCTTCAGTCACATTCCCACGCTGCTCTGATGCTTCACGTTTTCTCTTTGGATTTGGAAAGCTCCTTTCACCTGAAGCCTGTCCCTGCATCCTCTCTGTCAGTTTAAAGCCCTGTCCATAAATCTACCAACGTTATTGGCCAGGACATTGGTCCCAGCACAGTTCCAGTGGAACAATCTGAATGGATCTTATTTAAAAATCAGGTATGGGATGTGGTTGTCTCTGTCTGACTAGCCTTTATTGCCCATCCCTTGCTGCCCTTGAGCTAAGCAACTGGATCGCCCAGTTCACAGGGGCATTGAGAGGCAAACACTTTGCTGTGGGTATGTCGTGCAGACCACATGAGAGTGAACTGTTGTCTTTCTCTGAAGGTCAAGTGTTTGGATTTTTATCAATACTTATTTATGGATTGTTAATTCCAATTTTTAAAACATATATTCATTTAAAATTCCACATGGTTAGAAGTTAGAAAGAAGAAGGGGGGGGCGGGGTGGTCACTTTGTTGGGACTGTATTGTAGACTGTTGTAGACCCAACAGATACCAGAGGAGCAGCTGTGTAGAGAGATTTCAGATAACTATAGGAATAATAGAGGAGTGCAGGCTGGAGATTTTAATATTCCCTGTATTGACTGGGCCACCTCGAGTATAAGAAGACCTGGATGGAGGGCAATTTTTCAAATGTGCCCAAGGAAGGTTCCTAAATCAATATGCAGAGGGTCCTACTCTACTCAGGCAGGTGTAACACTGGACCTCCCCACAGAAAACGAGGTTGGGCAAGTGACTGAACTGTCATTCAGAGAGCACTTTGGGTCCAGTGCCCACAACTGTCTTCGTTTTAACATAGCTATGGAAAAAGATCAGCAGGTCCACAGATTGAAGAGGAAAACTGGAACAGGGCCAGGTTTGGGGCCAGTAGGCAGGATCTGACCAGCGTCAATGCTGTGAATTTAAAATTGCACAACGCCCAGTTATAATCCAACTCGCTTTGGAAGCGCTGGTGATCACTGTAACAGATGTAAGGCTTAAACTAAATTTGTTTGATATTATATTCCATGATACTGCCATCCTGTTGCTATAAATTCTGTACCTTCGGATTGTGCTCCCCAACCACTGATGAAGAAGCAGTGTTCTGAAAGCTAGTGCTTTCAAATAAACCGGTTGGACTGGAAACGAGTGTCAGGTGATTTTTAACTTAGTACACCCCCAGTCCGACACCTGCACCTCCGCAGTACGATTCTAATCGATTGGGTGAGTCTGTTTGAAGGAAAAGGAACAACTGGCAAATGGGAGGCTTTTCAAAGTGTGATCTCAAGAATCCAGGGCCAGTATGCCCCATTGGGGTAAAGGGAAAAGCTGGCAGGGTTAGGGATCCTTGGCTGATGAGGGATAATAAGCCTCTGGTCTTGAAATGAAGACTGCATACATTGGGTTTAAGATTTCCGTATCTACACATTCTTAAAGATACGATCAATCTGTGGAGACCCTACAATCCTCTCAGTCCCTGTAATTCTCCCAATCTGCAGAAGTCATTCCAATGCCTGTGACTCTTTCAATACAGTTCCTACAAGACCCACTGTCTCTGTGATATCTTTTCATTGCCAGCACCCACCCTGTTAATGTCAGCTCCTCCAGTGTCTCCATCCATCTACTCATTTCCACAATCTTCTCCAGCTCTTCCATGTGTAAACATCACCTTCCCCTACAACCCTTCCCACTCTGACCAAACTGGAGGAGGTTACTAATGCTCCCTAATCTGTGAAGCTGTCTCCAACCAAAATTGCTGTCTTTATCACTTGGAGAATCTGTCTGATTCCACACCCCCTTTATCTAAATAACCTGCAGAACCTAAGCCTTCCTGTGTCTATAAACATCTTCAGTCACGACTACCCTCCTTACGTCTATTTGTTTTTCCAATCTGTACAACCTACTTTATCTTTGTACTCAGCTCCAGTCACCTGAAACATTCCTGTCTGTGTAAACACCCCATCCTACCAACATCCTTATCCCTGTAAACTGCTCCATTCCTCCCAACCTCCCCATCTCCATGAACTCCTGTAGGCCCGACAGCTCTCCACATTTCTGTAACCTCCTGTGGCTCTATGCTCCTCCCTCCCTGTGAAAGCACCTCCAGTCCCCACAATTCTCGTAGTCTGGTCATCTGCTCCAGATGAGGTCATTGCTGTTTCTGTTACCTCATACAACTTTAGCAACGCCTCCTATTTGTGTCTCTTCATTCAGATCACATCCTCTCCCGCTTCCCGAAACCTCTTGCTGCCATCATAACCTATTGCTATTTTGAACATGGGATAGCACATTCCAGTACAAGCCCTTCCGCCCTCAATATAGTGCTGACCTTTTATCTTACTCTGAAGATGAAATGAACCTGCATACCTTACATTTTACTATCATTGATGTGCCCATCCAAGAGTTGCTTAGATGTCCGTAATGTGTCTGAATCTACTACCACGGCTGGCAGTCCATTCCACGCACCCACCACACTCTGTGTGAATAACGTACCAGTCCCTTCCATGCCGACAGGATATCCCAACCCAATCTAGTCCTACCTGCCAGCACCTGGCCCATATCCCTCTGATATCTAAACTAAACCTTCTGGCAATTACCTTTAGCTTATGTCCCCTTGTGATAGCCATTTCGCCATGGGAAGTAGTCTCTGGTTATCCACTCTATCTATGCCTCTCATTTCCTTGTATACCTCTATCAAGTCACCATTCTTCCTCCTTCGCTGTGATCAGAAAAACCCTAGCTTCCACAACCTACCTTCTATGGGCATGCCCTCCAGTCCCGGCAGCATCCTGCTAAATCTCCTCTGCACTGTCTTTAAAGCTTCCACGTCCTCCCTATAATGAAGCGAACAGAACTGATCACAATATTCGAAGTGTGGTCTAACTGGGGTTCTGTAGAGCTGCAGCAAAATCTCACATCTCTTAAATTCAATCCTCCTGCTAATGAAAGCCAACACACCATCCGCCTTCTTAACATCCTGTCAACTTGGGTGGTAACCTGAGGGACACAGGGTCCCTTTGTTCCTGCACGCTGCTCAGAATCCTGCCTTTAACCACGTAAAGGTTTTCTGCAGAATCCTCCAATCTAAAACTATCCGTATCATTGTAAGTTCCTCCAGTCCCTACAACACTCATAAACTGTGAAACCTCCTCAAGTCCATATATTCCTAATGTCTGCAAAATCCTCCCGTCCTGATGTCCCTCCATATCTCTGTAACCCCCACCATCCTCCAGTGCTCTTCTGGGGAACATTGCAGGGGAAGGAGGAGTTGGAGAGTCTGGGCCATGTTACGAGGTATGAAGGGCTGCAGAACCTGGAGGATGGTACAAATGTCAGAAGGGACGTGGGACTTGCAGAAGGTTAGAGGTTCCGGGATTCATTGAACCTGCAGGATGGGACAGGGGATGGCTTGTGGAACCTGGAGGATATTATCATTTGAACCACAGGTAATTTTTGATTGGACCATTCAGCCGATCTTACAGTCATAGAGATATACAGCATGGAAACAGACCCTTCATTCCAACCCGGCCATGCCGACAGGATATTCCAACCCAATCTAGTCCCACCTGCCAGTACCTGGCCTATCTCTCTCCAAACCCTTTCTATTCATATATCCATCCAAATGCTTCTTAAATGTTGCAATTGTACCATCTGTAAGATTGGCTGAAAGATCCAAACATTACCTGTGGTTCAAATCATGACATCCTCCAGGTTCCACAACCCATTCATGGTCCCATCCTGCAGATCAGATATCCCAACCCAATGTAGTCCCACCTGCTAGCACCCGGCCCATCTCCCTCTAAACCATTACTATTCATATACCCATCCAGATGCCTTTTAACTGTTGCAGTTGTACTAGCCTCCACCACTTCCTCTGGCAGCTCATTCCATATATGTACTATCCTCTGCGTGAAAAAGTTGCCCCTTTTTATCTTTTATATCTTTCGACTCTCACCCTAAACTTCGCCCTATAATTCTGGACTCGCACACCCCAGGAGAAAGACTTTGTCTCTTTACCCTATACATGCCCCTCTTGATTTTATAAGCCTCTATAAGGTCACCCTCAGCCTCCGACTCTCCAGGAAAAACAACCATCACCTGTTCAAACTCTCCCTTTAACTCATCCCTGGCAACGTTGTTTTAAATCTTTTCTGGACCTTTTCAAATTTCACAAAATCCTTCCAATCGGAAGTAGAACAGAGTTGCATGCAGTATTCCAAAAGTGGCCTAACCACTGTCTTGTACAGCCGTAACATGACCTCCCAACTCCTGGACTCAATACTCTGACCAATAAAGGAATGTATACGAAGCGCCACCTTCGCTATCCGAACGACCTGTGACTCTACTGTCAAGGAACTCTGTATTTCATTTGAATAATTGCATAGACAGATAGAGTGTTCCGAGGTCTTCTGGGTAATGCTAGTTCAGTCTAACCTGGTAGGCAGAGCCAGTGAAATATTTGCAGCGCTGTCTGATGAATGGTCGAGAGATAATGCACATGTCAAACAGGCTGTTTTAAGTGCTTATGGATTGCTTATGAAAGGGAAGCCACTACAATTCCCTTTACTGTACCATCACTATCTGTCAAAGCTCATTCAGGTCTATATCCTCCGAATTGTTGAAACCTGCTCTCACCATTGCAACTCCCATTATTTCCTAACATTGTTGAGTCTCTAAAAGCTTCCCTATCAGGTTAATCTCCTCCACTGCATACAACACTCCTAGCCTGTGTAATCTCTTCAATTCCTATATCCCGATGTAAAGGTGTGACTGCTTTGTGGCCATTGTATCCTCATTTATATCTGCAAAAGGCTCTGCTCGTTGTAGCACATCCTATGCTCATAAGTGAACCTGGTCTCTCACAAGATCTCTGTCACTCTCTCTTCCAGTCTCTACAAGTTTCCCTATCCCTGTCGTATCTTGCAGTATGTACACCACTCATTCTCTCTGACATACGTTCCAGTGCATAAATTCATCTCTCCTTATAACTGTATCCAGTCTACAACTTCATCCCTGTCTGTACAACATCCTCCAGTCCATATACCCATCTCTAATGCTGCAACATTCTCCAGCTTATATCATCTTCCATGTGCTTGCAACATTCTCCAGTCCATACCACCCTCCCTTTCCCTGTAATATTCTCTAGTCCATCCCATCCTCCCTATCACTGTGATATTCTCCAGATCCCACAACTATTGTTAAATGTATGACATCCTGGAATCCTGTGAATGTTTCTACACCCTGATCAACAGAGTCCATATAATGATCCACAACCCTACACACATCCCTATCTCTGGAATCTAATCAAAGACGCTTTATCTGTCTAACTTCCTCCAAACAATAAAATATTTTCTCCTGCGGACATTCTGTAGCAACTGGAACTATGTTTAACCCTGCAACATTGTCGCGCCCCCAAACATCTCTCCCACTCTGTTGCCTCTATCCATCCCTCAAAGGCCCTCTCTCGATGACACGCACCATGCATTTGCAACAAGGCAGATGAAATGACAGCATTAACTGCAGAGAACAGATATGATCGAACTGTTATTGTGGAGGGGTGGCTGCAGCATGACCATGACAGCAATGTGATTATTGAGGGGTTGTAGGGATTTAGGCAGGATCAGCAAAAAACCAAACAATGTCCCGTTTTGTTGTGAAGAAAGGACGCAGTCAGTGCATTGGTGAGACAGCCAATTTAATCTGGGAATCAAAATATAGAGTCGTTTTGAATGGACAGCTTCCAAATAGCAAGGGAGATCTGGAAGATCAAATCACAGTCCATGCTCGTTGGCAAGTTGGATGCAATATTTTCTTGGTGATAGTTGACAGAGGCATTTGGAGTGGTGAATTTCTGATTGGACGTCTGTGGCCAATGATGTTTCACAAGGATCAGTGCTGCGATGTCTGTGTGTAATTTATATCTGTGATTCAGATGAAAAAGTCAGCAGTTTGAGTGGTAATTTTACAGACGACATTCGGAAAGGCATGTAATGATTAGGGATAGTTAGGGGAATTGTGGATAGTGAGGAAGAGTGTTAAAGGTTGCAGCAGTATGTCGATCAGCTGGAACGTTGGGCAGAGATGTGGCAAATTGAATTTCATCGGGACAGGTGCGAAGTGATGCATTTATGAAGCCAAATGGAAGAGAGAAGTGCAGTAATTGACTAGTTGGAAATATTGACAAACAGAGAGACATTGGAAACAAATCCATAGCTCCCTCAAAATAACAACACAGTAGGATGTGGTGGTCGAGGGGGGAGTATGGTATGCTTACCTTTATTGGGCACAGTATTGAGTACAGACATTTGCATGTCATGTTGTGACTGAATGAAACTTCAGTCAGCCATGTTTGAAAGATTGCGTGTCATTCTCGTTGCCACACTACAGAAAGGATGTGGAGGGTGTAACAGAGGGTTGGCAGAATGTTGCCTGGATGAGAATGTGTTTACTGTAAGCAGGTTGGACGCAGTTGGATTGTTTTGCGTGAGTATCGGAGACTGAGGGGTGACCTGGTACAGATATATAGCATTAGGAGAGGCGTGATTAGTGTGAATTGTTGGAATCCTCCTTCCAATGGAGAAATATCAAATACTAGGGCGCATCGGCTTAAGGTGAGAGTGAGAATTTTAAAGTGAGATGAATGAGGCCAGTTGTCTTTACCAAGAGGGTAGAAGCTGCTCAGGAGGTGGGAGAGGTGGCAATGAGAGCAAAGTTTTGAAGTGGCATTTAGACAGAAACATGAACAGGCCGAGAATAGATGGTCAGCACAGTCATGGTGGGCAGAAGGGCCTGTTCCTCTGCTGTACTGTTCGAGTTTCTAACTTAACGACATCTAACCTTTCAAAGCCCCTCTGAATCCTGGATGTTTCATTCAATTTCTCTCCCATTCTTCAAAACCCCAATAGGTTCAAGGTCAATCTACTCCACCTCTTCTCATTGGAAAATCCCCCATCTCCAGGATCAGCCGAGTGAACCTTCCCTGGCCTGCCTCCAATACAAGAATGTCTTTCCTTCGGGCACTCATACTGTTCAATATAATCTAGGTGTGGTCTGACATCATTTTAGCAAGCCCTCCCTATATTTAGACTCCATTCCCTTTGCCTTCTCGATTACCTGCTGATCCTGTAAGCTACCTTTTTCAGATTGATACACAAGGATTCCCAAAACCCTTTGTGCAGTCAGTCTGAACCAAACGGTGTTAGCCTGACAGTAAGTCGGGAACGTGCTAGAATGTGTTTTAAAGGATATGACAATAAATGATAACTAGATACTTAGAAACAATGGGAGATGTATGATTTTATAAAAGGGAGATATTTTTAAATCTGTTGGATTCTATATTTTGGTGTGACCATAAATGCAGAATAGATAAGGTTGGGGGAGGCTAGTTGCGGTAGAGGAATATTTGAAATTTCAGAAGCATTTAGACAAGTTTCAACAAGGGGCTAAAACTTAGCTCGTGAGAGAATAGGGCCCCTGAAAGGAAAATGAGGCTGTCTGTGTGGAATCATTGCTGATGGGTGAGATACTGAACACATATATTGCGTTAAGATTTACTGTGGTGAAAGACATGGAAGCTCGGGAACTTGGGAAAATACATAGGGATATCTTGAAATGAGTGCACATTGGAGAACAGGAGGTGCTGGATGTCTTAAAATGCGAAAAGTTAGATAAAATCTTGGGACATGGTCAGATGTATCCCAGCGCCTTGTGAGAAGCGAGGGAGAAAATTACAGGATCCTTCCAGAGATATTTGTATCATCGACAGCTACTACGGACCAGTGAGACTGATGGCAGGGTGGTAAGTTGTTAGAGGAGATTCTAAGAGAAACGATCATCGTGCATTTGGAAAGGTAAGGACAGATTAAAGATCATCAGCATGGCTTTGTGTATGGGGAATCATGCCTCAAACCTGACTGTGGAGGTAGACAAGTGAGAGGTCAAAGCATAGCAGTACACGATGTCCACATGAACTTTATCAAGGCTTTTGACAAGGTTCTGCATAACAGACTGGATAGTAAGTTTAGATCACACATAACCAGGGAGCACTCACCAACTGGATACAAAACAGGATTCACGGTAGGAGACAGAGCATGTTCATAGAGGGTTACTGCTCAAACTGCAGGCCTGTGACCAACGGTGTGCCCTGGGGTTCGGTGCTGGGTCACTGTTGTGCATCATTTATACAAACAGTTTGGATGATAATACAGGAGCCATGGTTAGCAAGTTTGTGAGTGAGACTGAAATTGGTGATAAAGTGGACAGTGAAAAGGGTTATCGGAGAGTACAATGGAATCAACAGTACTGCTGGACCAGTGAGGTTAGGAATAACAGGTGGCGAAATGCAAGATGTTGTATTGTGTTAAAGCAGACCAGGCTGGACTTGTTCAATTAATGTTTGGGCCCTGGGTACTGCTGTCAATCAGTGACCCAGGAACTCAGGTACACAGTTTTTTGAAAGTAGCGTCACAGGTAGACAGGCTGGTGAAGCAGGTGTTTGGGAGGGTTACCCTTCATTGGGCAGAGCATTGAGAGTAGGAGTTGGGATGTCATGGTGTATCTGTACAGGACATTAGTGAGGCCTCTGTATAAACATTGTTGATTATCTGATAAAAATCAACTTGTTCACGTATGTCCATTAGAGAAGGACATCTGGCATTCTTACCTGGTCTGGCTCACATGTGACTCCAGTCCGACAGCAATATGGCTGATTCTGAGCTGCCTCTGGGCAATTAGCAGGAGGGCAATGTATGCTGGTCCATCCGGTGACATCCTCAGACCGTGAATGAATCAATCAAAAATACATATGTCTATCCCTACCTTTGCAAACAGCTCTAGCTGCAGCAATCCATACTTGCTTTGTAACGTTGTTCAGGCCTTTGCCCCTCTCTGTAACACTCTCACCACCTCCGGCACCTTCAATTCTCCCTGTTCCGCTCCTCTGATTAAACACTGACAATATTTCCTCTTCCTACTGCACTCCTCCACATTTCTAAATGTTGGTTACTTCAGAATTGGTCGGTTCTTTTTCATCTCTTAATCAAATCGGCCAAGACCGTCTGAAGTGGGGAAGGAGCATTGGGAAGGTGTCGAGCACCTTGAGACTTTCTGTGGGGAAAACGGGAATCCAGGAGAAAACAGCACAAGGAGCGCGCTGTCATATCAACGCCCCACCCACCCCCTTTCCATGTCCACCTTCTGCCTCAAGTGTAACAGAGTCTGTGGAAGGCCATATCAGTCTCTACAGCCACTCCAGACTCCCCCATCCCCACTGAAAGTGGGAGAGAGTCAGCCTCATCTGTGAGCCACTGCCAAAGAGATGATGAGATAGGAAGGTTGAATCCCCTCACAATTATCCCAGTGTCTTTGTGACAAATTCAAACAATTCCCTGTTAATACAGTGTCTAATAATGTGCTATCACTCAGTTTCTCTCCATCTGGTATCCCTCGCTGTGTCAGTCTATTTACTGCCTCTGTCAGCATTCCTCCCTCGTACAGGTGGTCTGAGATCCTGAGTCAACAGAATTGTCCACAACAGAGTGATGCAGCAGCACAGGCAAGGGATGGAGACTGGGGTTATCGAGATCCCTGCTGGACTCAGTGCCAGCTCCTACAACCCTTCCTTAGCTGTGAAAAATTTGTAATCTCCTTATCCTTCTCCAATTCTTCGATCTTTATCTTGTTAAATTTCACCCTCATTCCCGATACCATACCCCTCCCGACCATAGGAACCTCTTTCAGTTTGTGCAACGCTCCCCATCTGTTTAACTGTGTCCAACCCAGTAACCTTGCTTTCCTATCTATGTAGCCTCCAGAGCCTACAAGCCTTCTTATATCTGGAAACGTCTTCAGTCACGACAACCTTCCATATCTCTGTTAGTATACACAATAATCTCCGAGATGAAACAGCTCCCTGTCTGTGCCTCTCAGACTGCCTGCCTCTTCCTTTCTCCATCCCTATCACTATTTCCAGAATCTAATCCAGCTCCATCTATCTCTGTAAATTTCTCCAATCCCCAAACACCTTTGTCCCTCTGACATTCTTGACCAGATATAACTCTGTTTAATTCTAAGCCTCCCTATTTCTGTAACCTCTACCCATCTGTTCAACCCCCCCACTACTGAGGAATGACTCCCTGTATTCTCCATAAGGCAGATGGAATGACAGTGATCAGATATGATGGAACTGTCGTTACGGTGATGTAGCTGCAGAATGACCATCGCTGGGAAGTGAATGCGAAGGGTTGTTGGGATCGAGTTATAGAGTCAGAGAGATGTACAACATGGAAACCGACCCTTCGGTCCAACCCATCCATGCTGAGCAGATATTCCAACCCAATCTAGTCCCAATAGGCAGACTAAGCATAAAGCCAACAAGTTGTGAAGGAAAGATGAGATTAATGCATCAATGAGACAGTCATGTGGATCTGAATATCAAAAGTGGAGCTGAGAATAAGCAAACAGCAGCAACCGTTAGCAGGAATTCTTTTGTAGGCACCAAACAGTGATGGGAATGTCAATATAGTTACAGTCAAGACACTGAATGACTTATGGCAAGGGCAGTACAGTAACTGTGTGTGACAGTGGTCTCCATGCCGACTGATACAGCAACGAGCCTGTTGGATTTAATTTGTTGGTGTGAATATAAATGGCAGAATTGTAAGGGTGTAGGAGGGGTGTAGTGGTATGGGGGATATGGTTTATTTGAATTATCAGAAGCCTTTATGCAAGTTTCAATAAGGGCTAAAGAGTAACTTGGCAGAGAATAGGGCTCCTTAAAGATCAATCAGGTCGCCTATGTGTGGAACCAGAGGAGATGGGTGAGATATTAGACAAAATAGTCTTGTCAGTATTTACTGTGGTGAAAGACATGGAAGCTTGGGAACGTGGGGAAATAAATAGTGATGTCTTGGAAAGAATCCTCACCAAAGAAGAGAAAGTGCTGGAATCTTACAACAAATAAAGGTAGATCAGTCTTCAGTAGCTCATTAGGTCTATCCTAGAATATTGTGGGAAGCTAGGGAGGAGATTGCAGTATCCCTTATAGAGATATTTATATTATCAACAGGGACAGTAAGATGTTGGAAGACTGGAGGTTGGCTAATGCTGTTCCATCATTGAAAGACTGCAGGGAAAAGCCAGGAAATTACAGCCCAGTGAGCCCAGTGATGGGGAAGTTGTTGGAGGAGATTCTGAGCGAAAGGAGCTCCTTACGTTTACAAAGGCAAGGGCTGAATCGAGATGGTCAGCATGGCTTTGTGAGTGGAAAACCACGTTTCACAAACCGGATTGACTCTTCGAGGAGGTAGCCAAAGATAGATGAAGGCAGAGCAGTCAACGTTGTCCACATGGACTTTAGCATCTAGTCAAGAGGAAAAAGGAAGCTTACTTAAGGTCGAGGAAGCAAGGATCAGACAGGGCTCCAAAGAGTTACATTGGATGGCACGGTGTCTCAGTGGTTAGCACTGCGACCTCATAGCATCACGGACTCCATTTCGATTACAGCCTCAGGCGACTGTCTCTGGGGTGTTTGCACATTCTCCCTGTGGGTTTCCTCCAGCTGCTCCGGTTTCCCCCCCACAACCCAAAGATGTGTCAGTTTGGTGGCTTAGCCATGCTAAATTACCCATAGTGTTCAGGGATGTGCAGGTTTGGTGCATTAGTCAGTGCAAATGGAGAGTAATAGGGTGGGGGAATGGAGCTGGGTTGGATACTGTTTGGAGGGTTGATATGGAGTTGGGCCAAATGGCCTGTTTCCACACTGTAGGGATTCTCTGAAGGTACCAGGAAGGAACCAAGAGATGGACTTAGGGCAACTAGAAGGGTGCATGAAAAACCTTTGTTGGGAAGGATTAAGGAAAACCGTGAGGCATTCTCCACTTATGCGAGGAACAAGAGCAAGGCCAGAGTGAGGATAAGGTCAATCTGGGATAGTGGAAGGAACTTGTGCCTGGAGTCACAGGAGGTAGGGGAGGTCCTTAATGAATACTATGCCTCAGTATTCACTGCTGAGAAGGGTCTTGTCGTTTGTGAGGACAGCGTGAAACAGGCTTTTGTACATGAACAGGTGGATGTTAAGAAGGAGGATGTGCTGAGAATTTTCTAAAAGATAAGGATACATAAGTCACTGAACCAGACTGGATGCGTCCAAAGTTACTACAGCAACCGAGGGAGTGGATTGCTGAGCACCTGGTGATGGCCTTTGCACCCTCACTTTCCACTGGAGTCGGACCAGATGATTGGAGGCAGGAAAATATTATTCCCTTGTTCAGGAAAGGGAATAGGGATAATCCTGGGAATTGCACACCTATCAGTCTTATGTCTGTGGTGTGCAGATTATTGGAGAGGACTCTGAGAGACAGGATTGATTATTCATTGGGAAACCATAGTTTGATTAGACATAGTCAGCATGGTTTTGTAAGGGGCAGGTCATGCCTTACAAGTCTTATTGAATCTTTTGAGAATGTGACAAAACATCTTTATGGCTCATTCAGAAAGTACGGAGGCATGGGATACAGGGAAACCTGTCTGTCTGGATACAGTATTACTGGTAAACAGAAGACTGAGGGTGATGATAGATGGAAAGCATTCATCCTGGAGCTCAGTGACCAGTGGTTTTCTGCAGGGAGTGGTGACAGGACCTCTGCTCTTTGTGAGTTTATGAATGATTTTGATGTGTGATTGAAAGAGGGGTTAGTAAGCTTCCCAATGACACAAAGGTTGGTGGAGTGGTTGATAGTGTGGAGGGCTGTTGTAGGTTGCAGTGGAACATTGCCAAGATGCAGAGTTGGGCTGAGAAGTGGCAGATGGAGTTCAATCTGGGAAAAGTGTGAAGTCATTCATATTGAAGATTGAATTTGAATGCAGAATTCAGGGTTAAAGGCGGGATACTTTGCAGTGTGGAGGAACAGAGGGATCCTGGGTTCCAAGTCCCTAGATCTCTCAAAGTAGCCACCCAAGCTGATTGGCTTGTTAAGAAGCAATATATTGTGTGGGATTTCATTAGTTTGGGGATTGAGTTTTAAAGCTGTGAGGTTATGCTGCAGCCCGATAGAGACCTAGTTCGACCCCACTTGAAATATTGTGTTCAGTTCTCGTCCCATCATTTCAGGAAAGCTGTGGAAGCTTTAGAGAGGGTAAAGAAGAGATTTACCAGGATGTTGCCTGGACTGGAGTACATGTCTTATGAGGAAAGTTTGTGGGAGCTAAGGCTTTTCTCATTGGATTGAAGAAGGGTGAGATGTGACTTGGCAGAGGTGAACAAGATGGTGAGAGTCATAGATAGAGTGAATAGGGAGAGATATTTTTTACCCTCCTATAAATAGTTATTACAAGGGGGTATAATTTTCGGGTGATTTTTGGATGGTTAAGCGGAGATTTCAGAGGTAGGTTTGTTACATATAGAGTGGTGTATGTGGAGTGCACTGCCAGCGGTGGCGGTAAAATTAGATGCATTAGGGACATTTAATATACTTCTGGATAGGCACATGGATGATAATAAAATGAAGGGTATGGAAGTTCGAGTCGTAGAGATGTACAACATGGAAACAGACAATTCAGTCCAACCTGTCCATGCTGACCAGACATCCCAACCCAATCTAGTCTCACCTGCCAGCACCCGGTCCATATCCCTCCAAACCCCTGCTATTTATATACCCATCCAAATACCTCTTCAATGTTGCAATTGTACCAGTCTCCACCACTTCCTCTGGCAGATCATTCCATACACATACCACCCTCCGCATGAAAAGGTTTCCCCTTAGGTCTCTTTTATATCTTTCCCCTTTCATCCATAACCTATGCCCTCTAGTTCTGGACACCCCATCCCCAGGGAAAAGACTTTGTCTATTTACCCTATCCATGCCCCTCATAATTTTGTAAACCTCTATAAGGTCACCCCTCAGCCTCCGATGCTCCAAGGAAAACAGCCCCAGCCTGTTCAGCCTCTCCCTATAGCTCAAATCCTCCAGCCCTGGCAACATGCTTTTAAATCTTTTCTGAACCCTTTCAAGTTTCCCAACATCTTTCCGATAGGAAGGAAACCAAAATTGCACGCAATATTACAACAGTAGCCTAACCAATGTGTTGTACTGTCGCAACATGACCTCCCAATTCCTGTACTCAATATTCTGACCTATAAAGGAAAGCATAACAGACGCCTTCTTCACTATCATATCTATCTGCGACTCCACTTTCAAGGTGCTATGAACCTGCACCCCAAGGTCTCTTGGTTCAGCAACACTCCCTTGGACCTTACCATTAAGTGTATAAGTCCTGTTAAGATTTGATTTCCCAAAATGCAGCACCTCGCCTTTATCTGAATTAAACTCTATATGCCATTTTTATTTTTGATCTTCTGGTCGAATAAAAGATTGGAATGTCATCACGGCCGAAGGGTCTTGTTCTGTACTGTTCTTTGTTCTACGTGTCGTATGGTAAACTGGGTAATAAGCTCAGATCAGTGTAAAAGGTTATGGCATTCAGGAGGAGCTAGTCAACTGGACAGAAAATTGGGATTGATGGTACGAGACAGAGGGTGATGGGAGACATGTTGTTTTCTGACTGGAGGCATGTGACCAGCGGTGGAGTGAGGCCACTGGTGTTTGTCATTTGGATAAATGGTTTGGACGGAAATATTGTTAAGTAAGTTAAATAAGTTTTTTGGGCGACACTGAAATTGGTGGTAAACTGGACAGTGATGAAGGTCATCTGTGATACAACAGGATGAACAGTACTGCTGGGATAGTGAGCTGAAGAATAGCAGATGGAGTTTAATTAGATAAAGGTGAAGTGTTCCATTTTGGTGAAACAAACCAGGGCTGGACCTGTACAGTTAATGTCCGGGCACTGGGTAGTGTTGTCAGTCAGTGACCCAGGGATGCAGGTACAGTTCTTTGATAGTTGTGTCACAGGTAGACAGACTGGTGAAGTAGACGTTTGGGATGGTTACTTCTATTGGGGAGAGCATTGAGAGTAGGATTTGGGATGTCATGTTGTATCTTTACAAGACATTGGTCAGGTCACCATAAAATCGTTGTTGATCAGTGGGAAGAACTCATCTGGTTCACTGACCTCCTTTTGTGTAGAACATCTGACATTTTAACCTGGCCTGGCTAACATGTGACTCCAGACCCATTGCAATATGGCTGACTCTGAGCTGTCTCTGGGTAATTGACAGTGACACCCATATCCCATGAATGAATAAATAAAAATACATATGTCCCTCTCTACCTCTGCAAACCCCTCCAGCAGCAGCAATCCATACTGGTTTTGTAACATCGTTCAGGCCCTGACCACTCTCCGCAACACTCTTACCACCTCCGGCACCTTCACCTCTCTCTGTTCCTTTTGTGACATTGAACCCTGACACTGATTCCCTTTCCCACTGCCCAACTCCTGCTAGCAGACCCTTTGCAATCCCTTTAACACTTACTCCTAAAACACTCTCTCTCACTTCAGTATTTTAAGTACTTTGTGGTGATCTTCTAAGCCTCATAAACTAATATGATGCATTTTGTCCTGAGTGAGGGGTCGGTGGGAATTTCTTGCTGAGGTTTTGTCTGTTTCAGTGGAATGTTCTTTTGTTGAGTGATTTACACTGTCCTTTCAAATGTTTTCCACTGTTCATTTACAGGCACATACTTCAGTTTGTTTCGCCTCTTTACCTTGGTCAGTTCTCATCTCAAACCATGTCATTGACTGTTTTTGTTTTTAGTTGTAGCATGTCCGTTCTGTGATTCACTTTAAAACTTTATATTTCTTTAAACTGCACTTTATCACAATTTCCCGAAGGACCTCTCCAGGTGACATTACTCATTCACTAAGTTTGATCACCCTACGATCGCTCTGAGATAGTTATGTCCCTAGCCAGTTGCACAATTTGTTATTCAAAGAAACACTGAAAAAAAATTCTCTGAACTACTCTTCCAATATCACTGTTGTTAGTGTGACTGTCCCAGATTATCGGAATGTTGAAGTTTCCCGAAGTTATCACAAAGTGTTTGTTAAAAAATTCCAACGAGTTCCTGTGTAATGCAGTGATGAGGAACGGAATGCTGTTCGGTGGCTAAAACTGTTCTGCTCCTTGTGTCCTTGGCAAGTAGTAGCCAGAATTTACATTCAGACTGACTCTACTTCATGGTCTGAGGCCAAATGATTTCTCTGCACTGCCTTTGTTATCCATTATTGTGAGTGTTACCCATTTTGCCTGAGTTTCTGCAAGGTTGTGATCCATTGAATATTTATGTCCACCTTTTGTTCGCCCTGTAACCACATCTCTCTGGTGTCCAAATTTCTTTTATCTCTGTGTCACAAATCAATCTACCTTACTGAAGAGAGTTAAAATTCACACAACACCAGGTTATAGTCCAACAGGTTTAATTGGAAGCACACTAGCTTTCGGAATGACGCTCCTTCATCAGGTGATAGTGGAGAGCTCGATCATAACACAGAATTTATAACAAAAATTTACAGTGTGATGGAACTGACATTATACATTGGAAAATTGATTGTCTGTTAAGCCTTTTATCGTTTAGAATACAGTGATAGTTTCACTTCTTTCATGTGTAAATCACAAAACTGTTTTTTAAAGTTGCATTCTCGGGTTAGCAGGTAACAATGGTGATAGCTAGCCAATATGTTAAGGTGTTAGCCCCCTGTGTTCTCTGTCTATGCCCTGATATTTAGATTGATTCTAATCTAAAAAGTGAGATAACAGAGTTTTACATAAATTCATGCAGTTTTTGAGCAAAGCACAATGTAATCCTGCAAGTACAAATTCACCCCACAAAATATATGTGTGTCTGTGGGTCTTTGTCTGTCTGTGTGTGTCTCTCTGGGGTGGGGGTTGTGAGTGTGGGAAAGTGTGTGTGTAGTGAGTGCAGAGTGTCTTAAGTTTGTGAGGGGGTGCATGTGTAAGTGTGGGAGTGTGTGTGTCTATAACGGTGTGTGTGGGTGTCTGTGTGCGCGTCTGTGTGTACCTGTGTCCATGTGTATGTGAGAGTGTGTGTGTGTAGGAATATCTGTGTGTGTGGAGTGTAATGGTGATCACCTGTAATGTGACATGAACCCAAGGTCCTGGAGCCTCTGCTCGGCCACTTTTCTCTGCTGCCTGTCCCGAAGTCCACCTTGGAGGATGGTCACTCGAAGGTCCAAGGCTGAATGTTCCGGACCACTGAAGTGTTCCCAAACTGGGAGGGAACCCTCCTGTCTGTTGATTGTTGTGTGGTGCCCATTCATCCATTGTCTTAGCCTTTGCTCGGTTTCCCCAATGTACCATGACTCAGGGCATCATTGCCTGCAATGTATTAGCTAGACAACGTTAGCTGAGTTACATGAGTACCTGCCATGTACAAGGTGGGAGGTTTTCTCACGCGTGATAGTGGTATCTATATCCACAACTGACGCGTCTTGCAGCGTCCACCGTAACAGGGTTGTACAGTGTTGTCCTGAGGGCCATCCGCTTTATCCTCGATTACAACATCTTCACTGTCCACTATGCCACCCTCCAGCCTTTCCAGCACATGGCTATCAATGGCACAAATATCTTTGCTCGGGGCTGCACAATGTTCTGTGATACATTTAATCAGGTCCTTGGGCTTTCCATAGCTTTGTGTTTTAAAACCTTCGATAACATGCACTCTTTTCAAGTCATAGAGATGTACAGCATGGAAACAGACCCTCGGTCCAACTCGTCGATGCTGACCAGAAGATGTAAATAAATCCATCCCATTTACCAGCATTTGGCTCATGTACTTCTAAACCCTTATTATTCATATACACATCCAAATATCTCTTAAATGTTGTCATAGTATCAGTATCTGCTACTTTCTCTCTCAGCTCATTCCATGCACACACCACCGTGTGCATAAAAAAGCTGTCCCTGCAGTGCCGTTTAAACCTTTCCCCTTTAACCTTAAACCTATGCCCTCTAGATTTAGACTCTCCAACCCCTGGGAAAAGACCTTGAATGTTTACCCAATCCATACCCCTCATGTTTATATAAACCTCTGTCAGGTCACCCCTCAGTCTCTGATGCTCCAGAGAATTTAACCCCAGTTTATTCAGCAACAACCCTGGCAACATCTTGTCAATCTTTTCTGAACACTTTCAACTTTCCCAACATCCTTCCTATAGCGGGGATACTGGAATTGTAGAGAACTCCAAATTTGGTCTAACATATTACTCTTGTTCCCTGAGTTCCCCAGTCTTTGTCCTCAATTAGTTCTGGAGTAAAAAAAATGTGTTTAAGTTCTTAGCCATATCCTGCTGTTCCACACATCAATGGTCTCATTGATCTTGAAGTGACAGCATTTTGTCTCGAGTTACTGTTTTACTCAATATATTTATACAATCACTTTTGGATTCTCCTGATCATTCTCTGCCAAGGCTAATGCATGTACACTTTCTGCAATCCTGATTTCTACCCAAAGTGTATTCCTAAAGTCCCTGTGATCCTCAGGGATTCACTTGATCCAGCTGGCTATACCTGACACGTGCCCCCTTTTCCTTGACCAGACCGTCAGTAGACAGCCAGTGTTTCCAAATGCTGTCAGCAGGGAGCTGCACACGAACAGGAACATGCTGGTGGTGATCGCTCAATTTATCTCACTTTTAAAATATTCTCACTTACTAGACTTCCCTTTCCCTGCAAATCGGCTCCCCAATCAGCTTTTGAGAGTTCCTGGCTCATATTATCAAGATTAGTCTGGTCCCATTTTATAACTTGAACCTGTGGACCAGCCCTGTCCCTTTCCATCACTATTTTCAAACGAATAGACTTGAGTCACTTTGGCAAAATGCTTTCCCACTCACACCTCAGTCCCTTTCCCTACCTTGTCTCCCAAGGGGAGGTCAGTTTTTGCCCCTTTCTCTTTTCAGGCCATTTACATATTGATTGGGAGTTTTCTGGAACACAATTAGCAAATTCCTCCCTTACACACTGAACACTGGCAGTCCCAGATTAGGTTTGGAAAGTTCAAAAGCCCCAAACATAACAGCCCTATTAGTATGATTGATATTTGAGATCTCCTGATATATTTGTTCCTCAGTCTGCCACTGATTATTCGGGGTCAGTAGGACAATCGTGTTAGTGTGATGACCCATTCTTGTTTCTCAGTTCCACTAACATAGCATCACTGGGTGATCCCTCAGGAATATCCTCTCTAGGTACTGATGTAATGATTTATGCAATCAAAACCCACCACCACGCGTCCTCTCTTGCCTCCCCTTCGATGCTTCCTGTAGCATCTCCACCTTGAAACAATGAACTGCCAGCCCTGTCCCTCCCTCAGCTGTGTTTCTGTAATAACTATAATATCCCAGTCCCATGTTCCAATCCATGCCCTAAGTTCATCTTCCTTAGCTGTCAGGCCCCTTGCATTGAAATAAATGCAGTTTAATCATCAGTTCCCCCTCCCCCATTTCCTGCTGTGTTCTTGCCTGCCTTGTCTGCTGAAATTGCTGTCTTTAACTTGTGCACCAACCTCAATCTTCTTTCTGGCTTTATGACTGTTTAAGGTGCAACACCCTGCCAGATTAGATTGTATCCTCTCAGTCAGCTCTAACAATTCGCCCAATCAGGATGTGGGTCCCCCTCCTGCTCCCAGTTCAGGTGCATTCCCCACCCTGTCAACCTGTGCTGACACCTTCAGACATCCAGGGACTTGGCCACCAAGGTCCCGTTTTTACTCAGTTTTCTAGCAGGACCTACCCTCATGATGTATATCCTTCGCTTATGAGACTTCCCACAGTGATTACCTCACAGTGATCAGAAGTAAACTCCATCTGCCATTACTCAGAGTGTGTACAACTCTGAGTATGACTAACTTCATCCAGTCTCCCCAACAGTCCCTATCTCTAATTGTCGAGAGAATGCACAACCCTCCCTAAAGCGTTAACCACCTCCAGCCCCTCTCATGGACACCGTCCATGTAAGCATCTCCTGTTCCTTACTATATTTTCCTCCTGTTCCAATAAACCCTTGTGAACTTTGTGACCTAGACCAATCTCTGCAGTGCTCTGTATAATCAGCCTCACTGTGCCTTGAACCTGGCTTCAATTCCAGCCTTGGCCGACTGTCTGTGTGGACTTTGCATGTTCTCGCCCCGACTGTGTGGGTCTCTTCCAGGTGCTCTGGTTTCCTGCCATAGTCCAACATTTGCACGATACGTGATTAGCCATCATAAATTGACTGTAGTATTCAGGCAAGTGTGGTTTAGGTGAGTTCACCATGAGGAATGCAGGGTTTATTGGATAGGAAGAGGGATGGGTCTGGTTCGGATGCTCTTTAGAGGGGTTGGTGTGGACTTGTTGGGCTGAACGGCCGGTTTCCACACTGTGGAGATTCTATTCAAGTTATTGTCCAGTCCTGTCAACCATCCCTGTCTCTTGAACCTTGCCTCATCCCCAATACTCTCCTTATATGTGTAATCTCCAACAGTTTCTAAAACACTCCTTGGCGATGTATGCTTCTCCAGTCCTTACCACGATCGATATGACTGTCACCTCCTCCTGCTTTTAGAACAATCCGGAAAACTATTGCCATTTGTTACATCACTCCCAATCACTGTTCCATCCTGAAACCACCAAAAACATTTATATCTCTGTAAACTCATCTGGACTGTCTATACTTCCTTTTGACAATCCCGTTCTGAGACTTTCTCTCTATCAAAAAAGTCATTAAGTGTAGGTAACCCTTATTATTGCAACCTCCCTCCAGCCTTACAGCACTGAGGATCTGTAGAAGCTCTTTTCAAACCGACAGCCATCTCTGTACCTGTCATCTCCTCCACTCCCCATAATTCATTCTCTCTGAGCTCCTCTGTAGTCCATTCAACACTCGTTAACACTGTCTGTATCACTGTAACCTTCTCCAAAAACACAAACTTCCCTATCTGTGTAAATCCCTACACCAGTCCCTATCCCTCTCAGCTCCGTCTAACAATACAACCCTCCATGTCTATGTATTCACCTTCAGTCCCTACTCACCTCCCTATCTGTGTAACCATCTCCATCCATTTTTGCTATAGTCTCTTCAACTGTCCCTGTCAGTGTAATATCTTCCAGTCCCGAAAACTCCCCTCTCTTTAACTTTCTCAGGCCACACATCCCTCACTATCTGTGATCTACTCCTGTCGGAGAACCCTCCCTCTGTGAACTGCTCCAACTCTTCAACTTTCCATAAGCTCCTGCAGCTCTTCCAGCCCTCCCTATCGACCAAACCTCTTCCAGTCCCTAAAACACCATCAGTATGTGGGGACCCTGCCACCATCCCTCTCTGTGTTATCCTCTCAGGTCCCTGCAACACTCCCGATCTGTAGATCCCACTCCAATGCCTGTGCCTCTCCCGGTCCTGTTCCGACAAGATTCATTAACAATGTAACATCCTCCCGTCACGATCACCCACCCCGTCAATGTAAGCTCCTCCTGTATCTCCAAACATTTACTCATCTCCATAACCTTCTCCAGCTCTTACCCCCATCTGTGTAAACATCACTCTCCACTCGAACCCTCCCTTCCGCAGGAACTTCCTTCTGTTTGTGCTATGCTCCCTTATCTGTGAAACTGTCTCCAACTAATCTTGCTACCCAATCCCTCAAAGAACAATCCAGATTCTACAGCCTCCATGTCTAAATAATCCCCAGAACCTAAACTTTCCTATATCTATAAACATCTTCAGTCACGATGACCCTCCATATCTCTGTTTGTTTACCGCCAGATGATACAAACCTCTTTATCTCTGTAATCTGCTCAGCTCCCTAAAACAGTCCCTGTCTGTGTAAACCAGCCCTGTCCTACAAACATCCTTATCCCTGTAAACTTCTCTATCCCTCCCAACATTCCCAACTCCATGAACCTGTCGGCCCTACAGCTCTCGACATTTATGTAACTTCCTGTGGCCCAATGGTCCTCCCTCCCTGTGAAACCACCTCCAGTCCCCACGTCTCTCCCAGT
The DNA here is from genome assembly GCF_047496795.1 of Chiloscyllium punctatum. Classification (NCBI taxonomy): domain Eukaryota; kingdom Metazoa; phylum Chordata; class Chondrichthyes; order Orectolobiformes; family Hemiscylliidae; genus Chiloscyllium; species Chiloscyllium punctatum. The sequence continues at coordinate 138,610,996 of NC_092744.1, read as the reverse complement.
CTGGGTCCTCTGCTCCAGATCAGACCATTGCTGTCTCTGTGAACACCTCCACTCCTGAAAACTCTTCCCAATTGTGTAACCTCGTTCAGACCCCATACTCTCCAGCTTCCTGAATCCTCTTCCTGCATTGCAACCAAAACCACAAGTTTATGTAATATCCACTAGTGCTTAAACATCCCCAACTTGCAGTCCTAACAAAGCACCTAAATTGAGAAACCTCTCATTTCCCTACAATCCTCCCTCCCTCCCTCCTCAAATGCCTTCATCACCATGAAACCTCACAATTACTGAAGCCTCCTTTTGGCATTGCAACCCTCCTATTGTCTGAAAAATCCTCGTGTCCTGATATCCCTCCCTATCTCTGTAATCCCCACCACCCTCCTGTGCCCTTCTGGGGAACATGGCAGAGGAGAGAAGATTTGTAGCGTCTGGACCATGTTACGGAGGTAGAATTCTGGAAATTACAGATTTGGTCGAATGTCTGTGTTGTGAAGATTATTGGCGAGGACTCTAAAGAAAGGATTTATGACTACTTGGAAAACCATAGTTAAATTGGAGACAGCATGGGTTTGTGAGGGGCAGGTCATGCCTCACAAACGATATTGAATTCTTTGAGGATATGACAGAATACGTTGATGGCTCATTTAGAAAAGAAGGATGATTGGGATACAGGGAAATCTGTCTGTCTGGATACAGGATTGGATGGCCAGAGAAGACAGAGTATGGCAGCAGATGGACAGTATTGAGCCTGGAGCTCAGTGACCAGTGGTGTTCTGTAACAATCAGCTCTGGGACTCTGCTCTCTGTGATTTTTGCAAATGACTTGGATGTGGATGTTGGAGAGTGGGTTAGTAAGTTTGCCAATAACATGAAGGTTGGTGAGTGGTGGGGGATGTGGAGGGCTGTTGTCGGTTGCAATGGGACATTGACAGGACACAGAGCTGGGCTGGAGGTGGCAGATGGAGTTCAATCTGGAAAAGTGTGAAGTGATTCATTCTGGAAGGTTGAACCTGAATATAGAATACTTGGCATTGTGGAGGAACAGAGAGATCATGGCGTCCATGTTCATAGATCCCTCAAGTTGCCACGCACGTTGATAGGGTGGCTAAAAAGTCATATGTTGTGTTGGCTTTTCTTAGCAAGGGGATTGATTTCAAGAGCCGTGAGGTTTTACTGCATCTTTATAGCGACCTGGTGAGACCACACTTGGAATATTGTGTTCATTTCTTATCCCATCTTTACAGGAAGGGTGTGCAAGTTTTAGAGAGCGGACACTGGAGATCTACCAAGATGCGGCCTGGAATGGAGAGTGTGCAAGTTTTAGAGACCGTACACAGGAGATTTACCAGGATGCTGCCTGGAATGGAGGGCATTTCTTATGGAGAAAGTTTGAGGGAGATAAGGCTTTTCTCATTGGAGAGAAGAAGGGGGTGGGGTGTCTTGGTAGAGGTGAACAAGGTGATGAGATGCACAGAGTGAGTGAATAGTCAGAGACTTTTTCTCCTATGGCATAAATGGCTATTACAAGACAGCATAATTTTAAGTTGAATGGAGGATGGATAAGAGGATAGAGAATGGTAGGTGGTTGGATGGACTGCCAATGGTGGTAGTAAAATTAGACACATTCGGGACATTTAATAGACTCTTGGACAGATACATGGACAATAGTAAAATGAAGGGTATGTAGGCTAGTTTGATCTTACAGTCAGATAAAAGGTTGGCATGAAATCATGACCGAAGGGTCTTGTGCTGAACTGTTCTGTGTTCTGTCTGGTAAACTGGGTAATAAGCTCAGGTCAATGTAAAAAGGATATGGCATTCAGGAGGAGCTAGTGAACTGGATACAAAATTTGCTTGATGGTGGGAGACATGTTGTTTTTCTGACTGGAGGCGTGGGGCCAGCGGTGGAGTGGGTCCACTGTTGTTAGTCATTTGGATAAATGGTGTGGATGGGAATATTGGTTTTCTGGTAAAGTAAGGATTTTGTGTGTCACTGAAATTGGTGGTAAAGTGGACAGTGAAGAAGGTTATCTATGATACCAAGAGGATGAACAGTACTGCTGGGATAGTGGGCTGAAGAATAGCAGATGGAGTTTAATTAGATAAAGGTGAGGTGTTCCATTTTGGTGAAACAAACCAGGGTGGGACTTGTACAGTTAATGTTCGGGCCCTGGGTAGTGTTATCAGTCAGAGAGACCCAGGGATGCAGGTACACAGATCTTTGAATGTGGTGTCACAGATAGACAGACTGGTGAAGCAGGCGTTTGGGGTGGTTACCTTCATTGGGGAGAACATTAAGAGGAAGAGTTGGGATGTCATGTTGTATCTGTAAAAGATATTGGTGGGGCCACCATAAAAACATTTTTTTATCAGGAGGAAGAACTCCTCTAGTCACTTACTTCCTTTAAGGAAGAACATTAACTATTCTAACCTGGTCTGGCCAACATTTGACTCCAGACCCACAGCAATATGGCTGACTCTGAGCTACCCTCTGGGTAATTAGCAGTTGGATCAAAGAATGCTGGTCCAGGCAGTGACACCCACATCCCATGAATGAATAAATAAAAATACATATGTCCCTCCCTACCTCTGCAAACTTCTCCAGCTGCAGCAATCCGTACTGGCTTTGTAACACCGTTCCAACCATGACCACTCTCTGTAACACTCTCACCACCTCAAGCACCTTCACCTCTCCCTGTTCCTATTGTGTCAATAAACCCTGACCGTGGCTCCCCTTCCCACTGCCCTCATCCTTCTAGCATAACCTTTGCAATCTATTTAACATTTACTCCTAAAACACTCTCTCACTTCAGGATTTTAAGTACTTTTTGGGGATCTTCTCAGCCTCATAATCTAGTATGATCCCTTTTGTCCTGAGTGCGGGACCAATGGCGATTTCTTGCTGAGGTTTATACTGTTTCAATGGAATGTCCTTCTGTTGAGCGTTTTACACTGTTCCTTCAAATGTTTTCTGCTGTCCATTTACAGATACATGTCTCAGTCTGTTTAGCCTGTTTACCTTGGTCAGTTCTCCTCTCACACACATCCAATTGGCTATTTTTGTTTCTAGTTGCAGCTTGTCCTCTGTGATTCACTTTAAAACTTTATATTTATTTAAACTGCACTTTATCACAATTTCCCGAAGGATCTCTGCAGGTGACATGACTCATTCACTAAGTTTCATTACAAGGTCGCTCTGTGATAGTTATGTCCCTTAACAGTTGCACAATGTGTTTTTCAAAGAAATACTGAAAAAAAAATAACCTAAGTCCTCTTCCAATATCAATGTTGACCGTGTGATTGTCCCAGATTATAAGAATATTGAGGTTTTCCAAAATTACCACAATGCCTTTGTTAAAAAATTCCAATGAGTTCCTGTGTAATGCAGTGATGAGCAATGGAATACTGTTCAGTGGCTAAAACTGTTCTGCTACTTGTGTCCTTGGCAATAGTAGCCAGAATGTACATTCAGACTGATTCTACTTCTTGATCTGCAGCCAAATGCTTTCTGTGTAATGCCTTTGTTATCCATTATTGTTAGTGTTACCCATTTTTCCTGATTGTTCACCCTATATCCATATCTCCCTGGTGTCTAAATATCTTTTATCTCTGTGTCACAAATCCATCTACCTTATTACAGTGACATTATCCGTTAAAAAAAACATAACTTACTCTTTCCCACAATCTTCTGTCACAAATCTTTTCGCTGATGTACAATTTTAGTTATACTCTGTCCCTTCCTGTTCCTTTCTGCTTGTCTTCAGTCACATCCCCATGCTGCTCCAATGCTTCACCTTTTCTCTTTGGATTTGGAAAGCTCCTTTCACCTGAACCCAGTCGCAGCATCCTCTCTGTCAGTTTAAAGCCCTGTCCATAAACCTACTGATATGATCGGTCAGGACCCTGGTCCCAGCACGGTTCCAGTGGGACCATCCAAATGGATTATTTATTAAGTCAGGTATGGGGTATGGGTGTCTCTGGCTGACCAGCCTTTCTTGCCCAGTCCTAGCTGCCCTTGAACTGAGTAACTTTCTTGGCCTTTGAAGAGGGTAATTGGGAGGCAAATACTTTGCTGTGGCTATGTCGTGCAGACTACGTGAGGATGGACAGATGTCCTTCTCTGAATGACATAGCAGCCTGGGATACCTGCAGCGGTGTTTGTGCAGTGTGTTCAGGAAGTTTTTCTAACTCAGTATGTAGATTGTCCGACCAGAGGGGAGGCCATATTGGATTTGGTACTTGGTAACGAACCGGGAAAAGTGATGGGCTTGTTAATGTGTGAACATGTTGGTGATCGTGACCTCAATTCTGTGACTTTCACCTTGGTTGTGGAGAGAGATAGTTGTGTGCAACAGGGTAGGTTTTACAATTGGGGGAAGGGTAAATACGATGCTGTAAGACAGGATCTGAGGAGCATAAGTTGGGAGCATAGGCTGTCAGGGAAAGAATGTTTGGAAATGTGGAACTTTTTCAAGGAACAGATACAACGTGTCCTTGATATGTATGTACCCGTTAGGCAGGGAAGAGATGGTCATGTGAGGGAGCCTTGGTTGACAAGGGAGGTTGAATGTCTTGTAAAGAAGAAGAAGGAGGCTTACATAAGGTTGAGGAAACAAGGTTTAAACAGAGCGTTGGAGGGATACAGGATAGCCAGAAGGGAGCTGAAGAAAGGGATTAGGAGAGCTAAGAGAGGGCGTGAAAAATCTTTGGCGGGTAGGATCAAGGATAACCCCAAGGCATTTTATGTGTATGTGAGAAACATGAGAATGACGAGAACTAGGGTAGGTCCGATCAAGGACAGTAGTGGGAGACTGTGTATTGAGTCGGAAGAGATAGGAGAGGTCTTTAATGAGTACTTTTCTTCAGTATTTACAAACGAGAGGGACCATATTGTTGAAGAGGAGAGTGTGAAACGGACTGGTAAGCTAGAAGAGATGCTTGTTAGGGAGGAAGATGTGTTGGGCATTTTGAAAAACTTGAGGATAGACAAGTCCCCCGGACCTGACGGGATATATCCTAGGATTATGTGGGAAGCAAGAGAGGAAATTGCAGAGCTGTTGGCAATGATCTTTTCGTCTTCACTGTCAACGGGGTGGTACCAGGGGACTGGAGAGTGGCAAATGTTGTGCCCCTGTTCAAAAAAGGGAATAGGGATAACCCCGGGAATTACAGGCCAGTTAGTCTTACTTCAGTGGTCGGCAAAGTAATGGAAAAGGTACTGAGGGATAGGATTTATGAGTATCTGGAAAGACACTGCTTGATTAGGGAAAGCCAGCATGGATTTGTGAAGGGTAGGTCTTGTCTTACATGTATTATTGAATTCTTTGAGGAGGTGACCAAGCATGTGGATGAGGGTAGAACAGTGGATGCAGTGTAACTGGATTTTAGTAAATGGATTAGTGGTGCTGGAAGAGCACAGCAGTTCAGGCAGCATCCAAGGAGCAGCGAAATCGACGTTTTGGGCAAAAGCCCTTAGTAAGGCATTTGATAAGGTTCCCCATGATAGGCTCATGTGGAAAGTCAGGTGGCATGGGATAGTGGGAAATTTAGCCAGTTGGATAGAAAACTGGCTAACCGGTCGAAGTCAGAGAGTGGTAGTAGATGGTAAATATTCAGCCTGGAGCCCAGTTACAAGTAGAGTTCCACAGGGATCAGTTCTCGGTCCTCTGCTATTTGTAATTTTTATTAATGACTTGGAAGAAGGAGTCAAAGGGTGGGTCAGTAAATTTGCAGATGATACGAAGATTGGTGGAGTTGTGGATAGTGAGGAGGGCTGTTGTTGGAGGCAAAGGGACTTAGATATGATGCAGAGCTGGGCTGAGGAGTGGCAGGTGGAGTTCAACCTGTCAAGTGTGAGGTTGTCCATTTTGGAAGGACAAATAAGAATGTGGAATACAGGGTTAATGGTAAGGTTCTTAGTAAGTGGAGGAGCAGAGGGATCTTGGGGTCTATGTTCGTAGATCTTTGAAAGGTGCCACTCAGGTGGATAGAGCTTGTAAGAAGGCCTGTGGTGTATTAGCGTTCATTAGCAGAGGGATTGAATTCAAGAGTCGTGAGGTGATGTTGCAGCTGTACAGGACCTTGGTTAGGCCACATTTGGAGAACTGTGTGCAGTTCTGGTCGCCTCACTTTAGGAAAGATGTGGAAGCTTTGGAGAGGGTGCAGAGAAGATTTACCAGGAAGTTGCCTGGAATGGAGAATAGGTTGTACGAGGATAGGTTGAGAGTGCTAGGCTTTTTCTCATTGGAACGGCGAAGGATGAGGGGTGACTTGATAGAGGTTTATAAGATGATCAGAGGAATAGATAGAGTAGACAGTCAGAAACTTTTTCCCCGGGTACAACAGAGTGTTACAAGGGTACATAAATTTAAGGTGAAGGGTGGAAGGTATAGGAGAGATGTCAGGGGTAGGTTCTTTACCCAGAGAGTGATGGGGGCATGGAATACGCTGCTTGTGGGAGTGGCAGAGTCAGAATCATTGGTGACCTTTAAGCGGCAATTGGATAGGTACATGGATGGGTGCTGAAGCTCGGATTAATGCTCAGCACAACATCGTGGGCCGAAGGGCCCACTATGTGCTGTATTGATCTATGTTCTATCTATGTTCTATACATTTCATTGGGCACTGGAGATTTCTCCACCTTTTTGCCTGTGAAAACATTTAACACCTCTTCTTTATTGATCTTAACATGTTCTGAAACCTCACCATCCCAACTGAAATCCCCCAATACAATGCCTTTCTCCTATGTGAATACAGATGGGAAGTATTCATTGAAGACCTCACCTGCTTTCTCTGGCTCCATGCACAGATTGTTCCTTTGGTTCCTCTTTCGCTGGGAATCCTCTTACTCTCACGATGCTGATAAAATACCTGTGGCTTTTCTGCAATCGTATCTGCCAAATATATTTCATGACCATTGTTTGTCCCTCATTTTCCACAATCCCCTTGCACTCTCTATACTTGTGAACGGCTTCACCTGATTTTATTGCACTGTATTTTCTTTATGACACTCACTGTATCACTTGATCAGTATTCCCTGGACTTGCTGCCTTTACTATTCACTCTTCAAGGAGCACACTGGCCCTGCGTTCTCACTGCATCACTTTAAAATACTCCACTTTCCTAACATGGACCCAACTGCAGGGAGTTCCTCCCTGTCTCTGTTTGCCAGATCCTCTGTAATGATCGTGATACTGATAGGAGGCACAGTTGTGAGGGGGACAGACAGGAGACTGTGTGGCTCCAGAGGAGACCCCAGGATGGTGTGCTGCCTCCCAGGTACCAGGGTCAAGGATGTCTCTGAGTCGTTATTGAACATTATGAAGGGGGAGGGTGAACATCCAGAGGTCATTGTGCACATTGGTCCACATGACAGAGGTAGACAAAGGGATGGGGTCCTGTGAAATGAGTTCAGGGAGTCAGGTGAGAAGTTAAAAAAGCAGGATATTGACCTTAATGATCTCCAGATTGCTCCCAGTGCCAAGTGCCAGTGAGGATAGAAATAGAAAGGTAGGCTGGATGGATGTGTGGCTGAGGAGCTGGTATAGTGGGCAGGGTTTTCAGTTCTTGGGTCATTGGGATCTCTTCTGGGGTAGAGGGGACCTGTACAAATGGGATGGTTTGCACTTGAAGCAAAGGGGCATAAGTATCCCAGGGAGGAGATTTGCTAGTGTTACCCAGGAGGATTTAAACTAATTTGGCAGGGAGTTGAGACTCTGAGTGAGGAGAGGGACCATCGAAAAGTCAGGGGAAATACATCAGCCATCAAGAGCAAGTTACCTATTCAGGATATCCAGGTACAGTCGAGGGAGGGAAAGATATCTGGTTTAAAGGGAATTTATTTCAACACACGAGGCCTGACTGGTAAGGCAGACGAGCTCAGAGCATGGATTAGCTCTGGGAACTGGGATATTATAGCCGTAACAGAAACATGGCTGAGAGAAGGGCAGGACTGGCAGCTCAGTGTTCCAAGATAAAGAAACTACAGGCGTGACAGAAGGACAAGTAAGTGAGGAGGGGGAGTTGTCCTTTTGATTCGGAAGGACATAACACCAGTGCATTGAGACAATTCCGTTAAGCAGTCATCAAATAAGGCCATAAATTTAAAAGCTAGAAACAAAGAGGGGATGGTCAGTCTGCTGGGATCGTGTTCTCGACCCTCAAATAGCCAGCGGGTACGAGAGGAGCAAATGTGTAATGAGTTTGCAGGTACCTATACAAATAATAGAGTAGTATTGGATGGAGATTTTAACTTCCCCTGGATTGGCTGGGTCACCCAGAGTGTAAAAGGACCGTACTGGGTGGAATTTGTAAAACGTGTCCAAGAAAGTTTCCTCAATCAAAACGTAGAGGGCTCTATGCTACTCAGGCGGGTGCAACACGGGACCTCTCCTCAGAAAACCAGGTCAGGCAAGTGACTGAAGTATCAGTCGGAGAGCACATTGCGTCCAGTCACCACAACTGTCTTTGTTTTAACATAGTTGTGGAAAAAGATCAGGCAGGTTGACAGATTTAGGTCTTAAACTGGAACTGGGCCAATATTGGGGCCTTTCAGGAGGATCGAGCAGGGGTTGATTGGGTGAAGGTAAAACTCACACAACACTAGGGTATAGTCCAGATGGTTTACAGAGGAACCTCGATTATCTGAATGAGATGGATAGGCACTATTTCGTTCGGATAATTGATTATTCGGTTAATCGATTCAATACCTTTCCTCTGGGGCTCGGAGTTTTCAGTCCAGTCTGCTCCCTGTTCAGGTGACCAGGCAGCAGCAAGCCATGAGCGAGCCCCCACACCCTGTCAAACCTCAAAAACACACCCCGCTTGCCTCCAAACCCATCCAACACTGCCCCCACCCGCCTCTCAACGTCACCCCCCCCAAACCGACCCAACAGTGAATCCTGCCCCCAAAACCATCTGACACCACCCTCCACTCGCCGCCTGCCCCCACCTCCCAGACACATCCTACATCACCCTCAGCCCGTCCCCAAATCTGTTCAACACTGCCCCCCGCCCACCACACCCACCGTCCAATCCATGTCCACGCCCATGCCCCCGTAAGTGTTACCTAGGTAAGCAGATAGTGAAGAAGGTGTTTGGTATTCTTTCCTTTATTGGTCAGAGCATTGATTATAGGAGTTTGGAGGTCATGTTGCAGCTGTACAGCACACTGTTTCGGGCACTTTTCGGATATTGCATGCTGTTCTGGTCTTTTTCCTATTGGAAGGATGTTGTGAAACTTGAAAGTGTTTCGAAAAGTTTTACAAGGATGTTGCCAGGGTTAGATGATTTGAGCTATCGGGAGAGGCTGAAATGACAGACTGTTTTCCCTGGAGTGTCAGAGGAAAAGGGGTGACATTCTTGAGGTTTATAAAATCATGAGGGGCATGGATAGAATAAACAGACAAGGTCTTTTCCCTGGGGTAGTGGAGACCAGAAATGGAGGGCGTAGGTTTAAGGTGAGAGATGAAACATTTAAAAGGGACCTAAGGGGCAACCTTTTCACGCAGAGTGTGGTTATGTAGGGAATGTACTGCCAGAGGAAGTGGTGGAGTCTGGTACAATTGCAGTATTCAAAAGGCATCTGAATTGGTATATGAATAAAAAGGGTTTATTGGGATATGGGCCAAGTGCTGGCAGATGGGATGAGATTAGGAAAGGATATCTGGTCGGTGTGGACGAGGTGGACCGAAGGGTCCGTTTCTGTGCTGTACGTCTCTAGGTCTCTCACGCTCTAAATGTTTTCCACTGTTCATTTACAGACTGACATTTCAGTCTGTTTCCCCTGTTTACCTTGGCCAGTTCTCTCTCAAAATCATATAATGGGCTTTGTTACTGATGCTCGGGTGTGCTTTATGGTCACTTTAAAATGTCATAAACTCTTTGAATTCCGGTATAATTTCTTGGAGGATCTCGGTGTGATATTACTCATTCACTGAGCTTCATCACCCAACAGTCGATCTGAGATAGATACATCCCTAGCTATTTGCACAATGTGTTATTCAAAGAAACACTGACAAAAACATTCAAGGAGGATCTCGGATAATATCACTCTTGCCAATGTGTCTGTCCCAGATTATACAAAGATTGAAGTCTCCAAAAATTATCACACCACCTTTGCTACAATTTCTAATGAATTCCTGTTTAATGCAGGGACGAGCAATGAAATACCGCAAGGCAGCATCTCCGAGACACCCGCATCAATCAACCAAACCGCCCCGTGGCCCAACATTTCAACTCCCCGTCCCACTCTGCCGAGGACATGGAGGTCCTAGGCCTCCTTCACCGCCGCTCCCTCACCACCAGACGCCTGGAGGAAGAACGCCTCATCTTCCGCCTCAGAACACTTCAGCCCCAGGGCATCAATGTGGACTTCAACAGCTTCCTCATTTTCCGTTTCCCCACCTCATCCTAGTTTCAAACTTTCAGCTCAGCACTGTCTCCTTGACTTGTCCGGACTTGTCCGACCTGCCTAGCTCCTTTTCCACCTATCCACTCCACCCTCTCCTCCCTGACCTATCACCTTCATCTCCTCCCCCACTCACCCATTGTACTCTATGCTACGCTCTCCCCACCCCCACCCTCCCCGAGCTTATCTCCACGCGTCAGGCTCACTGCCTTTATTCCTGATGAAGGGCTTTTGCCCGAAACGTCGATTTCTCTGCTCGTTGGATGCTGCCTGAATTGCTGTGCTCTTCCAGCACCACTAATCCAGAATTTGGTTTCCAGCATCTGCAGTCATTGTTTTTACCAGCATAAAAACTGTTCTCCTGCTTGTGTTTTTGACACATAGCACCCAGAATTTGCATTCAGGCTGATTCAGCTGCATAATCTGAGACCAAATGCTTTCTCTGTAATACCTTTGTTATCCATTAGTGTCAGGGGTCCCATCTTGCTTTTCCATTCTGCCTGAGATCCTGTAAGGTTGTTTACTGTTAAATATTTATGTTCCACCTTTTGTTCACCCTGTAATCACGTCTGTCTGGTGACTAAGTCTCATTTTTCTCTGTGTCCCAAGTCTATTACATTATTGTAGATACTTTGTCCATTCCAAATCAAAACAACATTATAATTTCCTCTTCCCCACAATGTCCTGTCACAAACCAATTCATTGATGTACAGTTTTAGTTAAACTCTGTCCCTTCCTGTTCCTTTCTGCTTATCTTCAGCCACATTCTCATGCTGTTCCGAGGCTTCACATTTTCTCTTTGGATTTGGAAAGCTCCTTTCACCTGAACCCTGTCCCAGCATCCTCTCTGTCAGTTTAAAGCCGTGTCCATAAACCTACCGACATGATTGGCCAGGACACTGCTCCCAGCAGTGTTGATTTTAAATTACTCATGGGATGTTGCTGTTTCTGGCTGGCCAGCATCGCATGCCCACCCTGACCAGCCTTAGAGCTGAGTGGCTTGTCAGATCATTACAGTGGGCATTTGAGCGTCAATCCCATTGCCCTGGGTCTGGATTCATATGTAGGCCAGACTGGCAGCCTAGAACAAATTTGCTGACTGAAAGGATATTATTAAGCGGTTAGATGTATATCCCTGACTCTGGCATTAAATTCTGGATGAACAGTCTAGTGAGAGTAATACGAGGCATTGCCTGGTCCACTGATAGCTCCCTCACCCCTGAGTACTGATCCCAGTGCACCTTCTTCCAGACCTTGGTTTGATCCTGATAATTTCCTGCACTCTGGTGCTATCACACAGTCTTTCTCCATGTGGTATCTGTCACTCTGAGGGTTTAATTGATGCCGGTGACTGCACCTTTTGCAACTACTCCAGATCCTGAGCCAACAGAATTCTCCACTCCAGGGAGATGAGGCAACACAGACCAGGGATGGAGACTGGGGTTTTCCAGATCTCTGTGGGACTTAGTGCCATTCTCCCTGTGTAACCCTCATTGCATCAGTCTAATTTCCCATTCTGTCTGTTTCTCTGTCTCCTGTAGATACTCAGGATACTCCTGACTCAGCAGAATTCCCAATTCCTGTCTCGTCCATCACCACACTGAAGACAGTTGGTCAGCCCGAGAGATGGAGAGTGAGATCTGGAACCTGCAGTCAATCCTGCAGTGAGATAAGATCACTCACAGTGAATAGAGCAGAGTATATTTAAGGGATCAAACTTTGGTCCAGAAGACGTGACACAGATACAGTGTTGAAGGGTAAACACAGAGCATGATGGTCCCAGGCTCAAACCCCACCTCTTGTTAATTTTCATCTCTGCTGTACTGAGCCTTCGTATGTCAATACAGTAAGTTGACAGTTATCAATGCAAGCCTGTGCTGTCTTAGTGAGGATCAGTACAACAGAGGGGAAAGCAGGCCTCCCTCAAGGAGATGGTTTTGAAACCTGGGATCTTTCTGTACTATATTCTCCCTCTCACACTCTCTCTTGTCATGTGATAGAGTCAGACAGCAAGGAAACATGCCTTTCGGTCTAACTTGTTTGTGCCAATGTCTTGAATGATTGTAATTCCCAGAAATTTTCCTTTTTCTGTAACCTCACCCCTCCCAAATTCCCGCTGTATATTTGAAACCTCCTCCAATGCTGACGACTCTCCCTGTATGTAAATTGCTCCAATGTCGATAACATGCCCAATCTCAGTAATCTCATCCTGCACTCAGTACAATAATTCCCATTTCAATAGTTTTGCACAATACTTACAGTAACCCCGTCTCTGTAAAATCCTCCAGCCTGGAGCAAAATACCCACCTGTGTACTTTCCTCAAGCCCCAAGAGAACATGATATCACTGTAACCTTCTGCAGGTCTGATCACACTCCTGCCTCCTGGCCTATAGCACCACACGACCACAGTAACCTTCTCCCAACCCTCCCGACCTCCTTACCGATATAAACACCTCCAGACCCTTTTCAAGCCACAGCAGCACTCCACATCTCTGTTTGCTCGTCCACTCCCTACAGTCCTCCCAGCACCTCAAACACTCTCCCTTTGTGTAATTCTGCAATTTGGGGCAGCACGGTGGCTCTGTGGTGAGCGATGGTGCCTCACAGTGCCAGGGACCCAGGTTCGATTCCAGCATTAGGTGACTGTCTGTCTGTGTGGAGTTTGCACCTTCGCCCTGTGTCTGCGTGGGTTTCCTCCAGATGTTCCAGTTTCCTCCCACAGTCCAAAGATGTGCAGCTCAGGTGAATTGGTCATGCTAAATTGTTCATAGTGTTAGGTGCATTGTCGGAGAGAAGTGGGTCTGGGTGGATTACTCTTTGGTGAGTTGGTGTGGACTTGTTGGGCCGAAGTACCTGTTCTCATGCTGTAGGGAATCTAATCCAAACTCTGCCTCTGCATTCCATATTACTGCCCCTAAATATATCCATCTATCCATAATCAGCCCCAACCCTTTCAAACCTCCGAGTCTCTGTGAACTCCCACACTCCAACATCCTTCCTTTACTGTGTAACCTTTTCCATTCCTGAAACACTCTGAAAGTGTGAACATCCTACAAACCTCCCTATCTGCGTAATCCTCCCAGAACACTGTAAAACCCCGATCTGTGGAACCAGCTCCAATGCTTGTGACTCTCCCGATCAGTTTCTATAAGACTTATTATCTATGTAACATCCTCCCGTTGCTGTCACTCGCCCTGTCAATGTAAACTCCTCCGGTCTCCCCACCAATCTAATCATCTCCATAACCTTCACCAGCTCTTAGACCCCTATCTGTGTAAACGTTACACTCCCCTACAACCATCCCTAAAGCAGAAACCTCCTCCAGTGTCTGTAATACTCCCTTTCTGTGTTTGTGTCTCCAGGATCTATTGCTGTTCCTGCCTCTGTAAGCTCAGACAGATTGTACAGCTTGCCAGTCCATATTCTTTCCAGTACCTCAGCATCTGACATCAACAAAAGTCTTCATTAACTACAGCCTTCCATATCTCTGTTCTTTCCTCAATTGTATACCACTCTCTTAATCTCTGTAAGTAGCACAATTCCATAAATACCCCATGCCTGCGTAAACTGACCCAATCTGACAGTGAGAAGCCTCACTGTCCTTATGATCACCTGTAGTCCCTACAGATCTCCCTGTATCTTCCCTGATTCCATTGAATACAGCCCATCTCATGTTATAACTCCTCTAACTCATATGTTACTCCCCATCTCTGTGATATTCTTCAGTTACTGCAATTCTCATTCTGTATCTCCAGACCTTCCAATCCCCCTGATCGATGTAAGGTTATTGATCCCTTGCAGCATGTTTAACACCTTTTGCAGCCTCCAACTCCTCAACGCATCCTGTCGCTGTAACCTCCTCAAATACTACAGCTCACTGTCTTTGTAATATCTTCCAGTATCTGCAACCCTCTCGATTTTTGTAACCCCCTCCAGAACAGCACTCCACATCTCTATGTAACTGATGGGAATGCTGCAAACCTGCCTTCACAGTCCTCAGTAACTGTCTGAACTTCTGCAGCCCTACAACCCTCAGCATCTCTGGCTCCTCCAATCCCTACACTTCTCCCTGGCTGTGTGAACTGATCCAGACCCTTCAAACCTCCCTATCTCACTCACTCCTGCAGCTCCAACTATTGTCCATGTCACTGTAATTCGAGCACCAACAATCCTCCCAGTCTCTATAAACTCCTGCAGCTCCAACTACCACCCCTACCTGTGTACTCTCCAGTCCCTCCAATCCTCCCTTTCTCTATCAACTCCTGTCGCTCCAATACTACCCCATCTGTCTACTCTCCAGTGCCTTTAACACTCCCTTTCCCGAAAAACTTCTGTAGCTCCAACTACTACTGTGTGTAATCTCAAATCCCTAGATTCCTCCCAATCTCTGTAAATCCTTCAGAACTGATAATCCTTGACATCTTTCAGCCTGCCAACCATCTGATCTCTAACCACCAACACTGATCTCAAATCACCGAACTCTGTAATGTCCTCCAGTCTCTGCAGCCCAGCTTTTCTCTGTTAGCTTCTCTGGTAACTGTATTCACCTTCATCTCCGGTTACAGATCCTTGCTCAGTGAAACAATGTCTCAGTACCAAATCTGTAAGAACACAAGAATCTTTGGTGTATCAATATATTTGTCTCATTTTCTAAATTTCAACAACTGCAAGGTCAACCTTCTTCACCTCTTCTTATCAATATCCCTCCATTTTGAAGATCAGCCTCGTGAACCTTCTCTGGGCTGCCTCCAATGCAAGGACATTTTCCCTCCAGATAGGGGACCAAATCTGTTCACCGTATTCTCACTGTGGACTGACTGGAGTCCTCTATATTTATTACAAGCCTTCCCTATTTTTATTCTCCATTCCCTTTGAAATCAATTCCATTTACATTCTCTATGTCCTGCTGTCCCTGAATGCTACCTTTCTGAGATTTATACACCAGGATTCCCAGGTTACGCCATAGTGTAGCTTTCTGCAGTTGATCTGAAACCAAAAGCTGACAGCAATAATCACGAAAGTGCTGGAATGTATGTTAAATGATATGCCAGAAATACTAACTGCACACTTAGAAACCTATGGAATAAGCGCAGTCCATCAGACCATCATGTATAGGGGAAGAATTAGACCATTCAATCATCAGGTCTATTCCACTATTCGATTGTGTATGAATTGTTTCTCAACCCCACTCTCTCACTCCCTGTAACCCTTGATCTCCTTATTCATCCAGAACCTACTTATCTCTGAGTAAGATACACTGAATCACTGAGCATTCTCAGCCCCATGAGGCAGTGAGTTCCACAGATCCATCACCCTCTGGCTGAATACATTCCTCCACATCTGTATTCTAAAGGGTCGTCTCTTCACTCTGAAGCTGTGCCCTTGGCCCCTAGTCTCTCCTGCTCGTGGAAACATCTTGCCCACGTCCACCCAATCCAGGCCCCCCAGTATTCTGTAAGTTTGAATGAGATTCTGCCGCCGCCTCTGAAACTTCATCAAGTGCAGACCCAGAGACTTCACCTGCTCCTCCTATGACACGAATGTCATTCCTGAAATCTTTCTTGGAAACCCATTTCTCATACCCCTTCACATCTTTTGTTTAGACTCTGAATGAATAACGTGTTGAGTGTAGTCCCAACACTGACCCCTGCGGAGCTCCCCCATCACCAGTTCCCATCGTGAAAAAGACCCCTTTCTTCACACTCTCTGCCTTGTGCCAATCAGACAAATCCTCTCTCCATGTTCAACATGTTGTTGTGAAACGGAAATGTCATTTCACACCCAATTCTTGGTATATTTTTCTGTCTGGCTGTAGACAGCAGAGTTTCACCATTACCTTCCCATCTGTAATTCCCTGGAGAAGGTGGTGGGGAGCTGCCTTCCTGACCCACTGCAGCCCTTTGGGTGTAGGTACAGACACAGTGCTGGGAGGATGGAGCGTGCCTTGGAAGGCACCTTGGAAATGCTGGTATTCTCGTGCACCTGGAGCTCCTGTCTTTCCAGGGTATAGTGGTTCCGGGTTTGTAAAGTGCTGTTGAAAGACCCTACCTGAGTGACCTCAGTGCTACTTTTAGATCTTTTATTCCTTCATTCATTGGTGAACATGAGCTTTGTTGACTGAGCCAGCATTTATTATTGATTTGGAGTTGTCCCTGAGAAGGTGGTAGTGAGCTGCCTTCCTGAACCACTGCACCAGCAGTTGGAACTGTTGTTATCCATGTAGCCTCCAGCAGGCACTACAACACTCACTCCTCATGTCTCTAACTGCACACAGACAATGCAGGTCTCCCTTTTATATCTGACATCCTCCCCGACTTATAACTCTTATACTTCCTCACACTATCTCACCTCTTCCATTCCCATCTGTGTTAGAGATCTCTAAAATTTCTTTATTCTAGTTTAAATTTCTGATCACCTAAAATCTCTCCCTTTCTAAATGTGTAACCCCTTCAGCTTCTGTAACTCTCCATATAACTGTAATCAATTACAGCACAGGTTCCCTTCCTTAAATCTCTATAATTACGATGGTTGCGTGTGGTAAATTGGAACTTTTCATCCTCCTTATCTATCTCGGGACTTCCAGCCCCCACAATCCCACTATTTGGAATGCTCCCATTCTCTGCACCTCCTCATGTCCTGAGGGTCCTTCAACACCACCAGTGCTCCAAAAGTTTATACTCCCCCCAGTTACTGCAAGTCTTCTAACTCTGTAATATCCAACAGCCTCCAGTACCATACAACACTTACTGGCTCTCAATTTGTATTTGTTGAAGTCTACCCATCTCTGTAAGCAGCACAGAAAAAGCACTTTTGTCTCTCCATAGCTCCGTCATGAACAAGCTACTATGTCTATTTCCTTCGCCTTCTTCAGTGTCTGCAACTCTCACTGTATCTTCCAATAACCTGCTTTCGACACTGCAGGTCTGCCTAGCTCCCCAGATAACCTGTTCTATCCCATATAGCTCGCTCAATAACTGTAACACCCTCTGCTCTGTCTAATCCTCCTCTTCCCCACTGCCTTCCAGGCACAACAGCGATTCTGTAAGGCAGCAGTGCGGAATGGGATGTTATAAATCTTAGCTGATGCTTGAGGCCTATCATTACCTGGGAGTCACAAAGGCAGAGAACCTGAGAGAGAGCAGCACAAAGCGGGAGAATATTAATCAGTAGCAAAGATCGAGGCCGACTAGGAATCTGAGTTGGAGAAGCAGCAGAGCAGGAGGCTCGAAATCAGCACCAAGTCACAGAGGGAGTGACCATGTGATGGAGTAACTTGGAGCAGGAGCATGAGGCTTACTCACACCTGGGAGTTACAGAGGCAGCAAAGTGGGAGGATATAAATCAGCACTGAAGATCATGGCCTAATTGTGCCTGGGAGTCACAGAGATGGTGACCCTGTGAGGGAGCAGATTGGAGTGGGAGCAGGAGCATTACACATCCCTGGGAGTCACAGAGACGGTGACTGTGTGAGGGAGCAGAGTGGAGTGGGAGCTGGAGGATTACACGTACCTGGGAGTCACACAGATAACTTTCTGCTGCTGGGACGGGCCTGCACTGAATTTGGAAGAAGTACAAAAGTCTTCACAGAAAAGGCTGTAAATTCATTGGCAGATAATACACCGTTATTAGGGACTGTCAGTGAATTGATAGAAGTTAGCAAATTTGTTTTTTCAACTTCTGAAATAAGGATTGAACTCAGAAATAAGAGGCAGAAGTGAAATTTTGAGCCAATATATATATTACCCTCAGTAAGCCACAGTTGTATAAGGGAGTTAACCATATTGTTATTTTTTCCCTGATGTTAATTTAATTCTAAGTAATTAATTAAGTTACTCTCGACATGTTGCATTTTAAGACATGACAAGACATGTTTGTTAGATGGAAAATATGTTCTGTTACGTTGGGAAGTCATAGCCCCTGCTCGTGTCCTAGATGAATACTGGGTCTTGGAGCTCAGATAGTAACTCGAGACTCTATGGGACATCTGTGACGCTGAGAGTTAGGTGAATAGCTCACACAGAGAGCAGATCATGCTGCAGAAAAGACAGCCAAGAAGAAGAAAGGGAATAGGGAACTAGACTATCCATCTGACTAGTACAGCCTGGACCGTATGCGACTTCACTTTCTCAATCAGCGTACCATGGGGAACCCTATCAAACGCCATACTAAAGTCCATGTATATGACATCTAATGACCGTCATTCAACAAGAAACTTTGTCACTTCCTCAAAGAATTCTGTTAAGTTGGCAAGACATGACATTCCCTGCTCAAAACCATGTTGCCTATCACTGATGAGCACGTTTTCTTCCAACTGGGAATACATCCTATCCCTCAGTATTTCTCCAGCAGCTTCCATACCACTAACGTCAGGGTCACCATTCTTAAACAAGGGAACACCATTAGCAATTTCCCAGTACTAAGGAATTTCACCCGTGTTCAAAGATGCTGCAAAGATATCTGCTATAGTCCCACCTGTTTCCTCTCTCATCCAAGATCAATTCCGGACCTGGGAACCTGGTACCTTAATATCTTTTAGAATAACCAACACTTCCTTATTTCAGCTTGACCTAGAGGAATCAAGCATCCACACCTAATCTCAACATTTCTTCTTGGTGAATACTGATACAACGTGCTCATTAATAATCTCACCCATTTCCTCTGACTCCATGCATAACTTTCCTCCTTTGTCCTTGAGTGGTCCAACCCTTCCTCTAGTTACCCTCTTGCTACTGATATATGAATTAAAGTCTTTGAGATTTTCCAAAATCATGTTTGCTAAATATATCTCATGACCCCTTTTTGCCCTCTTAATTCCTTGTTTCATATTGGTCCTACATTCCCGATTTTCTTCCCAAGCTTTGTCTGTCTTCAGTCGCCTAGACCTTATGTACAATTCCTTTTTCCACTAAGCTAGTCTTACAGTTTCACCTGTCATCCATGGTTCCCTAATCTTGCCATTCCTACCCCTCATTTCCACAGAAGCATATCTGACCTCAACTCTAATCAACCTCTCTTTAAAAGCTTCCCACGTATCAAATGTGGATTTACCTTCAAACAACTGCTCCCAATCTATATTCCTCAACTTCTGCTGAATTTTGGTATAGTTGGCCTTCCCCCAATTTAGCACTCTTCCTTTAGGACAACTCTTGTCTTTGTCCTTGCGTATTCTATAATGTATGGCATTGTGATCAATAGTCCCAAAGAAATCCCCAACTGAAACTTCAACCACCTGGCCAGACTCATTCCCCAGCATCAGGACAAAAATGGCTCTTTCCTGAGTTGGACTGTTTACATACTGCTCAAAAAACCCTCCTGGCTGCTCCTTACAAATTCTGCTCCATCCAGTCCTCTAATATTAAGTGAACCCCAGTCAATGTTGTGAAAATAAAATCGCATTTCACCACCACCATGTTGCTCCCACATCTTTCCATGATCTGTTTAACTATTTGTACTTTCATCTCACGCTCACTGTTGGGAGGCCCCAACATTTTTACTGCACCCTTCCTATTTCTGAGCTCTACCCTTATTGCTCACTGTTTGAGTCCTCCATAGTGCCCTCCTTCAGCACAGCTGTGGTATCCTCTTTGACCAGTAATGCAACTCCTATACCCCTTTACCCCCCTGTTTATCCCACATGAAGCATTAATATCCTGGGATATTTACTTGCCAATCATGCCCTTCCCTCAACCAAGTATCAGTAATAGCAATAATATCAACTCCCAGGTACTAATCCAAGCCCTGTGTTTATCTGCACATACTACACTTCTTGCATTAAAACAAATGCACCTCAGATAACCTGTCCCTATGTGTTCATCATCTACTCCTTCCGACTCTTCCCCTAACTCACGCTGACATCATTATCTATTTCCTTAAAGGCTGCAGTTGCTATTTCCTTAATATCGACTAAGCTCCTCATTTGGTTCCCATCCCTCTACAACATTAGTTTAAACCCTCCGAAGCAGCATTAGCAAAAGTACCCCGAAGTACATTGTTTCCATTCCAATTCAGGTGTAGGCGGTCCAATTTGTAATAGTTCCACCTCCCAGATAACTAGTCCCAATGTCTCAAAAATCAGAACTCCTTCCTCCTGCACCATCTCTCAAGCAATGCTATCCTTTCATTTCTACTCTGATTAGCATGTGGCATTGGTAGCAATCCTGATATTACAACCTCTGAGGTCCAACTTCTTAACTTGACTCCTAACTCCCTAAATTGAGTTTTTAGGAGCTCATCCTGATTTTTTAAACCTATATCATTGGTGCCTACATGCACCATGAAAACTGAATATTCACCCTTCCCCTTCAGAATGTTCTTCAGTCGATCCGAGGTATTACTGTCCCTTGCACCTGGAAGGCAACAAACCATTCTGGAGTATTGACTTCGAACAGAAAAATGCTTATCTACTCCTTTTACAATTGAATCCCCTATGACCTAGCCAATCCAGTATTTTTCCCGCCCTTCTGAACAGCAGGCCAACCACGGTGCATTTAACGGGGCTACTGCTGTCTTCTCCTGGGATGAGCCATCTCTCCAAACAGTATCCAAAACAGTCTACCTGCTAAGGAGAGAGGTGACCGCAGGGGACACCTGCAGTGCCTTCCTGCTCTTTCTCTGCTTTTGGTCACCAATTCCCTTTCTCCTTCAGCAATCCTAATCTGCGATGTGATCAGTTCACTAAATGTGATATCTAAAACCTCCTCTGCATTGTGTGTGCTCCAAGGTGAGTCCATCCACCGCTCCAGAGCCATCATCCCGTCTATGCGTTCTTCATAAGAAGTGTTTTTGGTGCGAGGATCAGGGATGTCTCCGAGCATGCTCAGGGCATACTGAAGGGGAGGGTGAACAGCCAGCGGCTGTGGTACACATTGGTACCAATGACATTGGCAGGAAACGTGACAAGACCCTGTAAGGAGAGTGCAGGGATATGGACACAGGGACAGCAGCTGTGTCCCTGAGCTCCCACATTGAGCAAGTGGAGCATAACATGGGGGCTTTGAGATCTCCTGTCACTTTTACTCTAAAGCTTAACTTGGTCTTAAATTAGATACACGGAAAGGAAAGGGTTTTCTTTAACCAATCACAGGAGTAAAAAAAAAAGAAGAGAAGCACCTTATCAACACAGTACAGAGTTCTTTTGCATTGGTTAGATGTGGAGTTCGGGGTGGGAGACATTACACGTGTAGTGTCTCTCGTTCAAACGCTGTCCAAATATGTTAGATCACTTACCCTCCTAGTGCACAATTCGTCCTCTCCCACTCCGTTCCTCGCTCTCACCGCTGCTGCAAATGGAGGCCTGATGCTCGAGGTAAGTCCATTTGAAGTGGGAAATTAACCTTCCCAGCAACCCCCTGTTCCCAGCCCGTTCCCCCCCACCACCTCTCTCTAACTCCTCCCAAAAGATAATGCACAAAACATGCAAACATGTCTTTTATTCATGGATTGGCAAAGTGAACAAATGACAATCATGGACCAAACAAAAATAATTTAATGGATATTTGCTGTGATCCTTGAATGACCAAATATTTGGAATTTTATTGAGAAAATCAATTCAGGTTTTATTTCAGATCTGAGTTGGATATGTTTAGATCAGTATGTGATTATCATTGGTGACAAAACCAGAAGTTGCTGGGAATGCTCAGAAGTATTGGCAGTATCTGTGGTGCGAAAGCAGAATCAATATATGGTAGGCGACTGGCTCTGGCCAGGTTACTACGCTCATAGTGTTCAGGGATGTGTAGGTTAGGTGTATTAGTCAGGGGTAAATATAGAGTATGAGAATAGGCTAACGGGTCTGGGTGGGTTACTCTTTGGAGGGTCAGTGTGGGCATGTTGGGCCAAATGGCCTATTTCCACAATATAGGGATTCGACGATTCTATGCATTCTTCATAAAAAATGTCTTTGGTGCGAGGATCAGGGATGTCTCCGAGAAGTCTCAGGGCATACTGAAGGGAAGGGTTTACAGCCAGTGGTACACATTGGCATCAATAACATTGGCAGGAAATGTGACAAGATCCTGCAAGGAGAGTGCAGGGAGATTGACCTGAGTGGAAATGCAGGATAGCTAGGCTTTTAATCTTGGGTTAATCCTCCTGCTAGGTGGAAGTGGGATAAGGAAGATGAAGAGAGAAAACTTTAATATGTGGTGGAAGAACTGGTTCAGGAAGAGGGTTTCAGATTTGTGGCTCGTTGGGATTTTGTCCAGGGCAGGTGGGACCTGTAAAAAAGGACAGGGTCCATTTTAACTGGAGGGACACCAACATCCTGGCAGGGAGGTTTGATGATGCATCTTGGGTGGAGTTAAATGAATAATGCAGGAGACTGAAAACCAGAGCAGCAGGACAACAAGCGAGCTGAAATTAGAGTTTAATAGAATAGACAGGCAGGGCCAGTCTAATGACTATGCTGAGGAAAATAATCATAGCAATTTTAACAATGTGAGTGGAAATGATAAGTTCAGTATTATCGGAGATCAAAAAATAAGAATGGAGTGTGTGGAGTGCGCCAAAAGTATTAAAGGTGATAAACCAATCCAATAGAACTTATGTAAATACCTTGTACCTAAATGCATGGAATATTTGGAAAAAATAACTGCACAAACAGAGTTAAAAAGATACGGCCTGGTGGGGAGGAAGGTCAGTGTTGGGAAGTGAAGTGTCCAAGGGGACTCATTACTCAGACAAGAACGTACAGCAGGTTGAGTTACTGCATTGATTAAGAATGATATCAAGGCTGCATTAAAATGACATTAGCACGAGAGACCAAAATGACAAACCAGTTTGGATCCAAATAAAGCACATGGAAGCAAACCTGCTTCTTGGAATAATTTCATGCCACAATACTCCCATCCTCCAAACATACTTTCAAAAACCAGGGAATAACAATGGCTTGTGAGAAGGGCACAAGAGTGAGCAATCTGTATATACATATTGGCTTAATTAATCAATTTGGCAGAATGTATGAGGGATTATTTCTTAAAACAACAAACCAGAAAACTGGCTTTTAGATTTGGTGTGAATAATGAGGAAGGAGTGATAAATCATCTTATAGTAGAGGATCCTCTCGAAAGAGTGACCATAACATGCTGGAGTTTCACATTCGGATTCAAAGATACAAGGGTTTTAGTATCGGGCAGTGATAATTATGTGGAAGGATTGGCCTGAATGGACTCGCAAAAATAACATTGATGGGCAGAACATTTGAAGAACAATGGCAAATACTTAGGAAGATAGTAAAACACATCAATTAAAGTTTATTCCTGAGTGGAAGAGGAATTGTAAAAAAAGATAAAACGTCATTCATACCTTAACAAAGAAGATTATGATAAGATGAAAGTGATGTCCTGGTGGTATTATCGCCAACTGCTGATTCAGCGATCAAGATAATATTCTGGGAACTCAGATTCAAATGCCGCCACTGCAAATGCTGGAATCTAAATTCAACATCAATCTGCAATTAAGCTTTACAGATTAATGGTGAGATCACTTTCACTTCAAAATTATGTCTCCTTTGTATTGAGCACTCGAGTAAGGGGAAGAGCTGCTCTCTGTTCATACTGTCCATAAACCTCATGCTCTTAATTGCCTCAATCAGGAACGCCTCTCAACCTCCTCTGCTTCAAAAACATCTAACCCCTCATCATATTTTGAGTACTCTCTCTTGTCTTGTTACTTCTGAAATGTATCACCTCACATTTATCAGTCAAATCTCATCAGCCATTGATCTAGCCACCTGAACAAGCCCTTTATATCATCTTTAAACTAGCATGTTCCTCCTCACTGTGAACCACCCACCTAACCTTTGTGTCATCCATAACATTATTTATCATTCCCCCAAAATCCATCCCTCACATTCTCATCATCATCACTTATGAAGCTCACAGATAAGAATTGTCTTATTTCTTCTGTTCTTCAGATGTTGTTCAAATGAGAAGAATAAAGAATGCCAGTCTCTTGTTCTTCCTATTTTTGGTGAATTTACAGCGTGATGCAGTTGAGGTCTTTTTTTGAGAGAGCCACAGATTTGTTTTGGACATGTAGCTGAATTCTCCTTTTATCCTATTCTTCTCTGTATGTTTTATTCATAATGCTTGCATGTGTTTAATATTGGACTAGGTCGGGCTTACTTCCTCAGCAACATTTGTATTTTATGTGGACGTGGATAACGTTCTTGTAATATTCCCTGCAATACTCAGAGCTGAAGGAATTTTTCATCTGCAGGATGGGCACAGGCTCATATGATTGCTTGAAAGAGCTGGAGAGATGAAGATAAAGATTTAATTAAATGCTGCACATATACACACGGTAGGAGATCAAATCATATCGCCAAGTCTACCCTGCATTTGAAACAAATTATTAGAACATATGCCCACTCTTCTTTAAATTGTAAAAAAAAAGTTTTAATACGTGTTCTTAGAGCAGAATGCATCTTACAGCCGCTGGTGGGATTGCAAGCATAATTAAAGATTAATTATAGTTTTATATTCCATTTAATGTAGTTCATACAGTTTATTAATATAAAATTATTTTTCCATTTTGTTTTATAAAAATTCAAAAAAAAAAATTTCTTTCAAACGTTCAAATTTCTCTACAAAACAAACTAGAAAAGTCTACATATGTTTCAAAAGTCTTCTTCTTTGTTTCAAATGTACAAGTTTTTTTTGTTTCAAAAACTATTTTTAAATAGGAAGATGTGCCTTTGTTCTGGAGAGTCCGACACGTGTTCAGCTCTGGAGAAGACATTCTTCTTCGAGAAATTTATTGCAGAGGAATATTTTTGTTGAGTTAGTTTTTCAAATGGTTGATTTTATTTATTTTTACTATGTTTGATATGTATATGGATATATTTTCTATTTTAATATCATGCAAAATTCTGTTTATAAGTGTAATAATATTAAGGCCATATATTTCAGGTAGAGAGAGAGATAGCTGGAAGTTATTATCCAGCAAAATCAGTCAGATAGATGGGTGACTGTCAGGACAGGTAAGAAGGTCGTTCAAAAGTCTCCGGTGGCTATTCCTCTATCAAACAGATGTTCAGTATTTGGAACTGTTGAAGGGGGTAGTCTCTCTGAGGAAAATTGAAGGGCTTTGGACTGTTGGAACAAATCTTATGATAGGCAGCGATTGAGAAGATTTTGTATAATTATTGCGACAGGGGTCTCTCCTGTCAGGGGCATAAACAGGACATTCTGTGGCAGTGGGCGAAAATTTAGGATAGTTTATTGGTTTATCGGTACTAGGATTAAGAACGTCTCTGAAAGTCTTAAGCACATTGTTAAAGGTGTGATTTAGAACCCATAAATTATTGTATATATTGGTATGAATGACATTTTTAGGGAACAGACTAAAACAGTCTGGAGTGAATTAAAGAGGTGATGTAATGGATTAAAAATAAAACCTTAAAATAGTAATTTCTGACAAATTCAAGCAGGGAAGGAAAAAAAGAAAGATTAAAGGAGAAAAAATCAATGGCACGAAGAGCTGCTGTGCTGTTAACGGATTCAGATTTTTGGGAGGTTGGAATGTCTTTAAAATAGAAAAGGCCCGTTCCAAAAGGATCGGTCTAATCGAAACGGGGAAGCCACCTATAGCTTAGCAGGGAGATTTGCTCACCCATAAAGGCAGAACTTATATTGACAGACAAGGCAAGTAGAGGTACTCTAAGTAGCAGTGTAAATGGAAGGATGGATGGAGAAATCTCTGAATATGATGAGAACATGCCAGTTAGAAAAGAAAGATGAGAGAGTCAGAGTACAGAGTAATTCTGAAGAACTAAAATGCATTTACTTCAGTGCAATGGGATTTACAGGGAAGGCTAATCTACTCAGCGCATGTTTCAGAACATGGGATTGGGACATCATAGCTATTATAGGAACTTGGGTGAAAGATGTTCAAGATCTTTCAATAAGAACAGGCAAGACGATAAAAGAGGAGGAGGTGTGGTCTTTTTAGTCAAGGATAGTATAATGCTGGCTCTGAGAACTTTTGCTGAGGACTCGCCTACTGATGTAGTGTGGGCTGAGGTTAGAAACAGGAGAGGAGAGGTCACACTGCTTGGAGATTTTTTTATAGCCTCCGCATTTTTCCAGGGAGGTGGAAGAGAGGATTAGCAAAATTATTCTGGGTAGGAGTGAAAGGAACAGGGTGATCATTATGGGGGTCTTTAACTTTCCTAACATTGACTGGAAATGCTATAACTCTCATACGTCGAATGGATCAGTTATTGACCAATGTGTACAGGAGGGTTTCCTGACCCAGTATGTCAAAGGGCCGACAAGAGGGGAGGCCACAATGGATCTGGTGCTTGGTAGTGAGCCAGGCCAAGTGTTTGATTTAGTTGTAGTTGAACACTTTGGAGAGAGTGACCATAATTCAGTTATGTTTAGTTTAGCGATGGAAAGGAATACGTACATGCCACAGGTCAAGAATTATCGATGGGTAAGGGCAATTATAATGTGATTAGGCAAGAATTAGGATGCATAGAATGGGGTAGCAAAATACAAGGGATGCAGAGAGTGGTAATGTGGAGCTGGTTTCAGGAACAGTTATTGTGTGTCCTTGATAGGTATGTACCTGTCATACAGGGAAGAAGTGATAAGGTAAGGAACCGTGGTTTAGAACAGAAATTGCACTTTTTGTTAAGAAGAAGATGGAGGCTTATGTGTTGATGAGGCAAGATGGTTCAGATGAGGCGATGGATAGTTACAGATCATCTAGGATGGATTTAAAGAGAGAGTTAAGAAGAAAATAGAGAGGACACTAGCAGTCGTTAGTAAATAGAATAGAGGAGAACCCTAAAGAGGTATGTGAGGAATAAATGGATGATTAGGGTAGGAATAGGCCCAGTCAAAGACAGAAGTGGGAAGTTGAGTGTGGACCTTGTGGAGATCAGAGAGTTGCTAATTGAACATTTCTCATCGGTTTTCCCTCAGGAAAAGGTGAATATTGTAGAGGAGAAGAATGAGGTATGAGATATTAGTCTAGAAATGATCGAGGTTAGTTACGAACAGGTGTTATCAATTCTGGAAGGAGTGAAAGTAGAGAAACCCCCTGGACCGAATGGATTTATCCAAGGATTCTCTGCGAATCTAGGGAGGAGATAGCAGAGCCTTTGGCTTTGATATTTGAGTCATCACTGTCTACAGGTTTAGTACCCGAGGACTGGAGGATTGCAAATTTTATGCCCTTGTTCTTGAAGGGTAGTAGAGATGACCCAAGCAATTATAGACCAGTGAGCCTTGCTTCTGTTGTAGGAAATGTATTGGAAAGGATTATAAGAGATAACATTTATAATCATCGAGCAAGCAACAATTTGATTTCAGATAGTCAATCTGGTTTAGTCAAAAGCAGATCCTGTCTCACAAATCTCATTGAATTTTTGAGAAGGTCACCAAGCATGGAGATGAGGGTAGGGCAGATGACCTGGTATACATAGACATCAGTAAAGCCTTTGATAAGGTTCGACGTGGTAGGCTGTTGGAGAAAATGCAGAGGCGTAGAATTCACGGTGAATTAGCAGTTTGGATTTGAAACTAGCTTTCTGAAAGAAGGCAGAGAGTGGTGGTTGATGGAAAATATTCAGCCTGGAGTCCGGTTTCAGCCTGGTGTGCCACAAGTGTCTGTTTTGGGACCACTGCTGTTGACATTTTTATAAATGACTTAGACGCAGGCACTGGTGAATGAAGTAGTAAATTTGCAGACGACACTAAATTCGGTGAAGTTGTGAGCAGTTTGGAAGAATGTTACAGGTTGCAGGGGGACTTGGATAAACAGCAGAATTGGGCTGAGAGGTGGCAAATGGAGTTCAATCCAGCTAAATGTGAGGTGATGCACTTTGGGAAGAATAACAGAAAGGCAGAGTACTGGGTCAATGGAAAGATCCTTGGTAGTGTGGATATGCAGAGTGATCTTGGAGTCCATGTCAATAGAGTGCTGACAGTTGCCACCCAGGTTGATAGTGCTGTTAAGGTGGCATGCAGTTTGTTAGGGTTCATTCATAGAGGGATTGAGTTCCGGAGCCACAATATCATGCTGCAACTATACAAAACGCTGGTGCGGCCACACTTGGAATATTGTGTACAGTTCTGGTCGCCCCATTACAAAAAGGATGTGGAAGCATTGGAAAATGTGGAGAGGAGATTTACCAGGATGGTGCCTGGTCTGGAGGGAAGGTCGTATGAGGAAAGGCTGAGAGACTTGGGTCTGTTCTCATTGGAAAGAAGAAGCCTAAGAGGGAATTTGTTAGAGACATGCAAGATGATCAGAGGATGAGATGGGTAGGCAGTTAACGTCTTTTTGCTAGGATGTTAACGTTAGCACATACGAGGGGGCATAGCTACAAATTGAGGGGTGATAGATTTAAGACAGACATCAGAGACAGGTTCATTTCACAGAGAGATGTAAGGGCTGGGAATGCCCCACCTGCTAATGTTGTCAACTCAGCCACATTAGGGGGACTTGAACCATCCTTAGATAAGCACATGGATTATTTTGAGATAGTATAGGGGACGAGCTGAGAATACTTCCAAGGTCAGTGCATAATAGAGGGCCTAATGGCCGGTTCTGATGGGAGGGATGAATCCGGTTGGGAGCTGGAAGGCGGAGTCATTAGGTGGAATGGAAGGGAGGAGTATGGGCAGCAAATGGAGTAAGGGCATGGGTTGCAAGATTATTTCAAATTGGAGAAGTCAATGTTACATCTTCCATGTGGTAGGCTTGCCAGGCAGATGAGCTGTTGTTCCTCCAATTTGCAGTCTGCCTCACCAAGGCAACAGAGGAGGCCAGGGGTGGTTATGTCAGAAAGGGAGTTGGAAGGGGAATTCAAATGGGCGGTGACTGGGAGGTCAGTTTGGCCCTTGCAGGCCCGTCTGTGATGCTCAGTGAAATGAGCCCTTAGTTTATGTTCGGTCTCCCCAATGTAGAAAAGACCACATCGGGAGCATCTGATGCAGTAAACTCGGTTGGAAGAGAGGCAGGTGAATCTCTGTCTGACCAGCAAGTACTGATTGAAGCCCTATAAGGAGGTGGAAGTGGTGGTCTGCCAGCATTTGTGGTTGCAGGAGAAGGTACCTGGTGGTTATGGGGCAGATTGGTGGGGAGTGTAGCACGATAACGAAGCGAACAGTCTTGTGGGAGATGTGCCAGCTGGTGAGATCCAAACCTAGTTTACTGCATCTGGTGCACCCGACCTGGTCTTCACTGCATCAGGAAGACCAAATGTAAATGAAGTGAATGATTTGATGAGTATTGCAGTCAGGCTTCTAAGGGCTGACCTGACCTCCCAATCACTTCATATTTCAATTCTCCCCCCCCCCACCCCCAAATCCCTTTCTGACATGGCCATCCTTAGCCTCCTCCATTGCCACAATGAACCAAACCATAAACTGGAGGAACAAGACCTGATATGTAACCTGTGCAGCCTACACCCTGGGGACTCAACATTGAATTCTCCAATTTCAAATAACCTTCCTTCTAATCCTATGATTCCCTTCCCAGGCCTTGCCCTCCTTGGCTTCCTCTGAACACTTGATCCAGCTACCAACTGGATTCAGTCCTCCCATCACCAACCGGCTGATACCCTTTATGTGGGTTCACTTATGCCCATCTCGCCACTCTGCCTACTCCTCCCTCACCCGCCCCTTTATCTATAGACCCCTTACTCCTAACCACAGTCCTGACGAAGGGTTATATCCTAGCCGTTGACTTCTCGATGTCTTGACGCTGCCTTGCTTATTCTGTTCTTCCAGCCTCCTGCATGTCTATTTTGGATTCCAATAGCTGCTGTATTTTTTTGTAATTGTCTTCTTGTGGAATAGGCAGGAGAGAGGGAATGCGTTGCATCTGTTTTGTATCCAATGGTTTTGATGGGCTGAATGGCTTTCTTATTTGACTGTGAAACCAGCTAGAGTTGCTATAGGGGTTCCTTCTATTTAACCGTGGAAATATTTATTGCCCAGCAGTGCTTTTGATTAATGTTACCTATACATTAACAGCACAAGCTTGAATGTTGTTCAGATTCGATACTTTAATACCCGACGAGGTGACTCATTGTTCTGAACATTATGTAATCTCCACAGAACATCCCCACCACTGATCGTATTACAGAGGGAAAAACATTGATGAAGCATCTGAAGATGTTTGTGCCGAAGAAGCTACCCTGCGATTGTCCACAGAGATATCCAGGCACTGAGAGGATATATGTCCACCAGCCACATTGTGTTATGAATGATCCAACCAGTGGGAAGTTTACAACTGATTTCCATCAAATTCAATTTTGTTCAGTCTCCTTGACACCTTGCTCAGTCAATTACTGCCATGATATCAGGGTCAATCACTCTGACGGTGTGTTCACATCTTTTGTTCTTGTCAATTGGCCAAGCTATATGTGTGGGGAGTGTTTCCTTCTCTCAGAGGATAGTGACGGTTGGGACCGGACAGTTAGGGGAGGCAACATCACTGAAATGTTTCAGGGGTGCGAGTGGGTGTCAATGAATTTTGACACATCAGAGAATCGAGTTCTATAATGAATTGCGCATGAAAGAAAAATTGCGTCCAAAATCTTCTCTCCTATGATATTGGTTGTCCCTGAGATATCACGACTAACTTCCTCAAGTTCCCAAGTATTCATGTATTTCTCTACGGTAAACATAATGTAGAAATATTCATTGAGGACTTCACCTATCTCTTATGGTTTGACACGTACTTATCCACTTTGATCTTCGAGGGGTCCTATTTTCACCGTACCTATTGCTTTTTCTTTTAGTATATTTAAAGTACCTTTTTGGATTGATTCTAATCTTCTCAGCCAAGGCTCTTTCTTGCCCCCTTTCATCCTACTGATTTCCTTCTTCCACAGACTCCTGTATCCCTTATGTATCTCCAGGGATTCCCTTGATCCCAGCTGCTTGTACCTGAACCACGCCCCAAGTTTGAACATGAACCTGTGGACCTGTTTTGTCCCTCTCCATAACTATTTGAAGATTAATCGAACTGTGGTTACTGTCCCAAAGTGCTCCCTACTATTAACTTAGTCGCCTGTCCTGCCCTATTCCTTAGAAAATTTTGAGTTTTGCCACTTCCCGAGTTGGACATTCTATATACCACTTGAGGAAACTTTCCTGACGCATTTACAGATTTTATCTCATCAATCCCTTAACGCTCAGGCAGTTCCAGTCTATGTTAGAAAAAATAAAATCCCCTATTATGATAACCCTATTGCTCCTGCAGGTATCTCCCTTCTCTTCCTGCATATTTGTAACTCTCATTCCTATCGACTATTTGGGGGCCTATAGTACATGTCACCATCCCCTTCCTATTTCTTACCTCCACTCACAAAGCCTCATTGGGTGATCCATCAGTTATTTTATCTCTGATTACTGCTGTTGTACTCCCCTTAATCAGAAATGCAACTCCCCTCCCCTCCTTCCACCATCTCTGTCTTGTTTAAAACACATTTACCCTGGTACATTAAGCTGTCAGTCCTATCCATCACTAAGCTATGTTTCTATACTGGCTATAATATATCAGTTCCACCGACATATTCACGCCCTGAGCTCATCGGCCTTACCTGTAGGTCGTCTTGCATTGAAATAGATGCAATTTAATCCAAAAGGCAGTACTTTCTCTCTGTCGTTTTCCAGCCTAATCTTACTGATTTCGGATTACTGTATCTCCTTCCAGACTTGCACTTGCCTCGCTGCTCTTGAGGATACCACCCCCTGCCAAACTATTTTAAACACTGCCTTGTAACACGAGCAAAACTGGCCGCCAAGATATTGGTGTCCCCTCCAGTGCAAGTCTCTGACGGTAATCTTCCTCTCAGGAGGTTACCACTGTCAAGGTTTTTTTTAAAAAATGTTTCTCCTAGCTCTCTGTAATCACACTGCAGGACCTCGTCCCTATTTATGCGGGTATCATTTGTGCTAACGTGCATAATGATTTCTGGCTGCTCCCCCTCCACCTTGAGAATGTTCTGCAGCCACTTGGAGACATCATTGACCCTAGCACCTGGGAGGTAACCCACCATCCTGGATTCCCGTTTGTGACCACAGAATCTTCGATCTGTTCCTCTAACAATCGACCGTCCTATATTTAACGTCCTGTTTACTTATATTCTTTCCCGCTGTGCGTCAGAGCCAGTACGACCAACCTGTCTACTGCTGCTTTCCCCTGAATGTTCTTCGCCCCCAACAATCCAAAATGGTATACTTGTTTTCAAGAGGAATGGCCACAGGGGACTCCTGCACTTCCTGCCTACTCCCATTGCCATTCACGGTGGTTGCCCATCTACTCTCTGCCTGGAATAGGTCAGGATGCAAGGATCGCCTGTTGGATTAAATTGTGTTTATTTAAATACAACAGGAGTGACAGGTAAGGCTAATGAACTCAGGGCGATGAATGTTAGACTGGAATATTGCAGTCATTAAATAAACATAACTAGGGGCGTGTCTTGGGTGTGGCCACCACACTAAAGCACTTATCTATGAAGTTCTCAGTATCTCGGATGACCCTGTGTGCATCCGGGATTAGAGTACCTACAGTGTGGAAACCGGCCCTTCTGCCCAACAAGTTCGCACCCACCCACTGAAGAGCAGCACACCCAGACCCACTCCCCTACACCCAACGCTATGAGCAGTTTACATTGACCAATTCACCTAACCTGCACATCTTTGGACTGTGGGAGGAAACCACAACACCCAGAGGAAACCCACACAGACACGGGGAGTATATGCAAACTCCACACATACCGAGGCTGGTTTTGGAACCTGGTCCCTGGTGCTGTGAGGCAGCAGTGCTAACCACTGAGCGACCGTGCCACCCAGCTCCAGCTCCCTAACACGGTACCCCTTTAAAGTACGGGAGGACGCCAATGGCCATTAGGTATGAATCAGCTCCAAATATGTCCCCCAAGCACCTCCTATTTGTAGCCCTCTCTCTATTGCCCGTTAAATTCATAATTTTCAAATATATATCCTGTTCTCTTTTGAATCTTCATCCACAACTTTCCTAGCCAGTCAATTCCAATTCGAAACAGCTCTCTAAATAAGACATTTTTCCTTATTTTACTCCGAGCTCTTTTGCTGACAACCTTGAAATTAGAATTCCTTGATACTGTAATGCCAACTAATAGAGTATTCTTTTTCGACTCGGCAACATTTTTCATACTTTTGAGCACCGCAATAAATTCACATCTTTGTCTCTTCTGCTCCAGGAACAATAAGCCTTGCAATAACTATAACAAATACTATAATGGAAAAACAAGCAGAAAGCTAGTCATCAGGATTTATTAACATCAACTAGCCACAAAAGACATGACCCCAACAATAATTTCTTACGTACTGATGAGGAAGTACGTCACTTTGACTAAGTCTGCATATCCATCCTAGGACAGGCCAAACAGAGACAAGCACAAGAATTCCTGGAAACATGGTATTCCAACCGGAACTCCATCAACAAACACATCAATTTTGACTCCATCTACCACCCTCTGAGAAGAAAGGGCCGAAAATGACATCATCATCACAGGAAATTACAATACCAACCCAAGGAAACTGAAACACTTGAACTGGAGGCTCACTTACTGAGTACAGTCAATGGAACTAACCAGGAACTGCCATTAGCTATTACTTCAGAATAGATCAGAGTGCTCATGGCTGCCACCACATAGAATCATTGAATTAAAATGTGAGCCTGCACCACCAAATGCATATCCAAAGAGTTTTTTAAAAGATTGTGAGACTACCTGCTCAATCACCCGCCAAGGCAATGCATTCCAGACACATGTCACCAGGGGTAGAACGGCGGATCTGTGGTTAGCAATCCTGCCTTAGAACACTGGGGACCCAGGTTTGATTCCAGCCTTGGGTGACTGCCTGTATGGATTTTGCGCATTCTCCCTGTGTCTGCGTGGTTTTCTCGAGGTAATCCAGTTTCCTCCCACACTACGATGATGTGCAGCTTAGGTGAATTGGCCGTGCTTAATTGCCCATATTGTTCAGGGATGTGTAGGTTAGGTGCATTAGTCAGGGGTAAATATAGGAGGAACGTGTTTGGGTGGGTTAGTCTTTGGAGGGTCAATGAGGATTGGTTGGGCAAAAGAGCCTATGTCCGCACAGTAGAGATTTTATATTCAATGTCTGTGCCACCCTCTCAGTTCAAAACAGACTCACAAATCCTCTCTCAATCCCCTGTCTTTCACTTTAAGCATGTATCCCTTTGTTTTTGACCCTTTGAGTAAGGGAAACATTTGCTGTCTGTTCATCATCTCCATTCCCCTTATGCTCTTGTACACCTGTACCAGGTTCCCTCCTCAACCTTCCCTGCTGCAATGAAAAAAGGAGCAAATTTAGCCCTCGCCCTTCACAGTCTGAGTACTCATTTATCTTGTTAATTCAGATGTGCATCATCTCACATTTATCAGTGTTAAACTTCATCGGCCATTAATCTGGATATAGAAATCATCTGTTTGTATCGTCCTGTAGCCTAACCATTTCCTCCTCACTGTGAACCACCCAGCTAATCTTTGTGTCATCCCCATTAGTTATCATTCAACTGCCATCCATCTTCCACATTCTCACCATCATCATTTATGAATATCACAAACAAATCTTGATTTCCTTCTTATTCTCCAAATGTTATTCACCCCTGGTGACATGTGTCTGGAATGCATTGCCTTGGCGGGTGATTGAGCAGGTAATTAAGAATTACCAGCTGGCAATTAAGAATTCCAGTCTCTTGCTATTCTTTTTTTGGGAATTTACAAACTGATGTAGTTAATACCTATTATGAGGGAGCTGCAAATTTAGAATTAGTATACCTAATTTAGAATGAACAATGGTTTGGCACCTTGCTGTGGAACATTTGCCTTTTGTGTGGCACCGTTCTTTGTAACAATAGTCAGAACTGAACAATTTTTCATCTGCAGGATGGACGCAAACTCATTGCTTGAATCAGCTAATGTGATGAGGATAAATACTCAATTCACTTCTACGTTATGGACAAACTGCAGGAGATCAAATCATATTCTCATGTCTACCTTGAATTGGAAGCAAATACATACTGTTAAAAAAAATTCAAAAATGTTGAGACACCATACTGCGGGGGGGGGGGGGGGGGTTGTTGGAACATGTCATCTGCTTTTGATGGAGATGCAGAAATACAGAGTGAATGTGCGGTCTGAACAAGAATCAACTGATTTAAAAAGAAGTACATTAAATCATAATTTCCAATGGAACCAGATCCCAATTTTCCTGAACAGTGATAATTTTTCACCCAACCTCACTTTTGCTAAAGCAAGTTTTTTTTTCCCCAGTCACTAAAACTTCATTAGCCATTCTTCCTCTGCCTTCCGACTCTTTTTTTTAACACTCCTACTTCCCTTGTATTACCCCCTCTGCTGCTATATACTCTCCCATTGATGATATCTCTTCACCTCTTTCTTCTCCCACTCCCACTGTAAGTTACACCAGTTCCCTAGTTACTCCCATTTCCACTGGCCATCCCTTGCTCTTTTTGCTTTCCAACTAGGGAGATGGGAACTGCTGGTTTCATGCTGCTATTGGTCATCAGTCAACAATGAGATTGGGATGATCAATGTCCAATACGAACAGACAATAGTGTGTGTCTGTCACTGTCCAATACAATATGAAAAGGATGGTTCTCTTACCCATACAGAGTGGAACTTTTTTCTGCCTCTGTGTCACAGCGCTCAAGCAAACAACCTCATCACAAACAGGACAAACCTCTCCTCAGAATCAGAAGTCCAAGCATCAGCTTTTCCTAAAACTTTGTGAGGACAGTGACCACATTGTTCAAACAAGCCGTGTTCGATCATTTTGCTCTTTACCATTTTAACTGATTTTCCAATGTCATTTGAAGTGCGATCAGAGTAACGTCCCTTGCATTAAAGTAATATTTGTCTCAAGTAGCATCATTACCCCTCAGCAAACTGTGGTTAATGGGAATCAGAGGAAATTCTGTGCTGGCAACTTCCTCATTGAACAATGACACCTTCCCTCGAGCTATTGGGAATGACAAATAAACTCAGCCTTTGCTAGTGCCTTCCAAACCATGGATGGATTTGACTTATTAATAACATCAAGATACATCTGTTTTCACAGTTTGGTCTAAAGTCTCAGAAAAGTAAGACCTTGCTGGTTGAGTGTCAACCCAATGAAATCAGAGGATTACGATAAGATAACGATTCTGATTATTTTCAACCAGTTACTTTCTGAGGACTGATCGTAAGATGTCAGTGCCACTGAGATCAGCATTTTCTCTGTTCAACAGCGTCTCATCACATTGGCTCAAGGCTTCAACATTCCCCAATTCTACTTCATTCTCCAGCTCATTTGCCATGTTCACCAGATATACGAGGCCCACAAGATGGAATAACTTAGAGATGCCTATGAGCCTCTGGAGCCTGCCACCCCACCCATGCCCTGTGCTCTGAGTCCATCCCATCTCCTTTTCACATTTCTCACATTTGGGGACCTAGATGATGCACACCTGAATCTCTCCTCACATTTCATCTTATCCATCCCCTCCCCCAAGTCCACCTCCTGTCGAGTATTCACCATCCCTCCTAAACTTCCGCGCTCTAATGCTGAATGTTCGGTACTCAGCAAAGGTCTCAGCTTTATCCCGCTGTGCGCCCACTTTAATGAATTTCAGTAACGACATAATGTTGAAATCCTCTTTCACCATCTTCTCCTCGGCGTCCATTTCTTTGGACAAGAGTCCACTCCCCATCTCACAGACCCTTCACTCAGTTCCATCACTGTCCCTCCACCTGGGCACATTCCTCTGGTGTTTACTTGAGCTCAATCTGTTCATTGAGAACTTTCCATGTGACACTCGTTGTCTTAATTTTTCTGCATCCCCCTCACCTTATCCAACCTAGCACCCTCTGAACAGACTGTACGCTGTATGCTTCGATCCAACCCTGACTGTGTTATTCAGCCTGTGTCGATAAGGGTGGTGGACTCACTTCTCCATTTCAGAGGCTGAGTTCCAGCTCTCAGATACTTCCACATATCAACTGCTGGTCCATAACCTTTCCACAGCACATCAAACCATTTTATTAACTAAATCTGACAACATTTCATCTGGAGATTCCCACCCACTCACCCCCACCTAACAGTCCCGAAGCTGATGGTCCTCTGATAGCAGAGCTCGCTTTTATATTGTCCTGAAAATCCACAAACAGAACTGCCTGGGCAACCCATTTCTTCAGCCTGCTCCTGACACACAGAGGGGTGCGCATGGATACACACGTGGGTTCAAGTTATATCTGTACCTTCATAGGGTACGTAGACCATTCCTTGTTCCAGTTCTTTCCACCCCCCATCCACAACACTTTCTCCGATATGTAGATGATATCATAGCTGCTGTTCCTCTCTCTTGTCCAGAAATGGACAAGTTTACCATTTCAAATTTGCACTCCTCCCTCACTTTCACCTGGTCTATCTCTGACTCCTCCTTTCCTTTCCTTGACATCTGTGCTTCTGTTTCTGGGTATAGACGGGTCACTGATATCGAGTATTAACACACCAACTCCCACAGCTACCTGGAGTATACATCCTCACACCCTGTTTCCTACAAAGGCTCCATTCCATTCCCCAAGTTCCTCTGTCTTCACCGCATTGCTTCTCATGATGTCAGCTTCAGAAATGTGCCTCTGAAATGTCCACCTTCTTCCTCAACCGAGAATTCCCCAGCACTGTTGTTGACAGGGCCCCCAACTAGTTCTGTCCCACCTGCTGTGCTTCTACCCTCACCCCCTCTCCTCCCTCCTGCAACAGTGTGAAGAGTTCCCCTTGTCCTTACCTTCCATTCCACCAGCATTCACATTCAGAAGATCATCAGTCTGCATTTCCCCCACCTCAATCGAGATGCCACCACCAGACACATATTTGCCTCCTCTCCCTTTTACAGCCTCCTGAAGTGATCATTTCCTCCAGGACACCCTGGTCTGCTCGTTATTCACTCCCCACACTTACCCCCCACACCGCCCCCCTACCACCTCACCACAATTCCACTTCACTTTCCCCTGTCAGAGGTGTAACACTTTCCCATTTACCTCCTCCCTCCTCACTATCCAAGGGCCCAAACATGCCTCCCAGGTGAAGCAGCATCCTACCAACATTTCCCACAATCCAGTCGACTACATTCACTGCTCACATTGTGGTCTGCTCTACATTGGGGAAACTAAAGGCACACTGGGTGACTACTTCACAGAATAACCAAGCTGTACCTATGCAAGAGACCCTGAATTTCCAGTTGCCTGCCAGTTTAATACCCCATCCTGTTCCCTAGCCAATATCTCTGCGTCAGACTTGCTGCAGTGTTCCAGGACATTTCAACGCAAGCTGGAAGAACAACACCTCATTTTTCGCGGGTAGTTCCTGCAGCCATTCAGACTCAAAATAATGTTCAATAATTTTAAGGACTGAACTCCTGAATGCCCATACCCGTACACCAAGCCTAGTTCTCACGTGGACTTCCATGACTCACCCCCTATTGTTAGCTACTAACAGTCTCCATTAACAAGTATTCAGCCTCTGCTGTATATTAATCAACATTTTCAGGGCTACCATCCGTTCTGAGGAAGGGCCACTGAACTAGAAACGTTAATTATGATTGCTCTGCGCAGATGCTGCACACCTTTTGCAGCAACTTCATTTTTTGTTTCAACAATGTCTCACGATGGTTTTGTATCACGATGCAATACGTCATGGATATTTAGAGCTCTGTCAAACATAGGAACTTTGTAATTTCTCATTTAATGTCCATAAAAAATACTCGAGATTCAACTGAGATAGCAGCTTTGCTTATATCGTTCAGATCAGTCAATTTGTCACAGTTAAGAAAGAAAAATAATCGATAGAGGGAAACTCAGCAGGTCTGGCACCCTCTGAGCAGAGATACACAGAATTACCTTTGATGTCAATTTTACTTTTTCAGAACAGTGTCACATCATATTCGATATGTTAACTTTGTTTCTGTCTGCAGATACTTCCTCATCTGTTGCGCTTCTCCATCATTTTTTATTTGTGTTTCATGTTTCCGTATCACTATATTTCATGTTTCTTGACAGGGCTGCATGCTGAATTTGGTTATGTATGGACAATGTAGTCCTTTTCTGTTCCTATTATAGTTGGTGTGTCTGTGACACCTGTGTAACAGCCGAAATCTGTTTCTTCTTTAAGATTCAAAGGAAAGAAAGAATTTTTTTTCTGATTATCCTGTAAACCTCAGGAACTCCACTTTGTTTGAAAATACGTTTTAGAGGCAGCTGACATTTAATAAGATAATAGGAATAGATTATTGATTGTGGAGCACTCTGTGTCCTTCATTGAACTAGTTTGTCTACTCCCTTTTCAAAGGCTTTGATTACATATCACAGAATTGTTTACAGCAAAAGTGGGGGAAACTCTGCACGTTGTCTCTTCCAGCTTGGAATGACTGTATCTCTACTGTTAGTCTCCTGTATTGTCTCCATTGCCCTTCACATTTTGTCTAGTGTCTGCTTTTAATTGTAAGTATCCTGCCAGATATGAACAATATGATCAATCTCAAACAAAAAAAACAGAAGTTAGAGGGAAAGCTCAGCAGATCTCACACTATCTGTGAAGAGAAATCAAAGTTAATGTTTCAGGTCCGGTGATCTTACTCAATCTGTATTCCCAATGATTAAATGGTGTGTATACAATATAGTTCACTTTATCACATTTAATATTATCCTTTTAGTTCACATTATCATTCAGCATTGCACCTCCCAAATGTTGGCTGTTTCCTTGTTATGCATTAGATTTAATTCTGTCTGTC
Organism: Chiloscyllium punctatum; assembly: GCF_047496795.1. Taxonomy (NCBI): domain Eukaryota; kingdom Metazoa; phylum Chordata; class Chondrichthyes; order Orectolobiformes; family Hemiscylliidae; genus Chiloscyllium; species Chiloscyllium punctatum. The sequence continues at coordinate 138,570,761 of NC_092744.1, read as the reverse complement.
AGAAAGAGAGATGATGACTGGGGACCATCATTACACTCCCCGTGCAGTCTCCACAGCCACTGCTCCCATTCCACCTATCTCCCAGCCAATATCATGTTCATTGGAACCTGACTCATTAATTAGTCTTAATGAATATGTTCGTTGTAATTATCGCTTTACGTTTTGGACTGAGGGCAAAATGCGTAGAAAAATACGGTTTACAGCAAATAAAACTGCACTGAGAAGTCTGTCAATTTATATAACTAAATTATTGAAGCATATTCCTTATGAAAGTTCCAAAGTTGCCTTATTAGAGCAGTGAGAGGAACATTCAGAGAAGTCCACACTTCCTGTCTATGTTCAGGGCAACTGTGCCCAGTGACAGTCTGTTGGCTAGCGTTTGTTCCTGTGGAGGAGAGATCAGCACAGTAACAACATCCTGATTGTGGAGCGGTGGGGTAGGGGGGGGGGTGGAAGGATTTTGGAGAGATGGTTACAGCATAGTAAACGGACAAGAGAGCAGAATCATGTCGCATACAAAAAGAAAATATTCTTATTCTCCCTCACAACTGACTTCACGAGATCTGGGTGAATCTTGTACACCAGTCAATGAAGGCAAGCATGAAGGTACAGCAGGTAGTGAAGAAGGCTAATAGCATGCTGGCTTCCATAACAAGAGGAATTGAGTATAGAAGCAAAGAGGTGCTTCTGAAGCTGTACAGGGCCCTGGTGAGACCACACCTGGAGTATAGTGTGCAGTCTGGTCTCCAAATTTGAAGAAAGACATTCTGGCTATTGAGGGAGTGCAGCATAGGTTCACGAGGTCAATTCCTGGAATGGCGGGGTTACCTTACACTGAAAGACTGAAGCGACTGGGCTTGTATACCCTTGAGTTAAGAAGACTGAGAGGGGATCTGATTGAGACATATAAGATTATGAAAGGATTGGACACTCTGGCAGCAGGAAACATGTTTCTGCTGATGGGTGAGTGCCGAACCAGAGGACACAGCTTAAAAATACGGGGTAGACCATTTAGGACAGAGATGAGGAGAAACTTCTTCACCCAGAGAGTGGTGGCTGTGTGGCATGGTCTGCCCCAGAGGGCAGTGGAGGCCCAGCCTCCCGATTCATTTAAGAAAGAGTTGGATAGAGCTCTCAAAGATAGCGGAATCAAGGGTTATGGAGATAAGGCAGGAACAGGATACTGATTAAGGATGATCAGCCATGATCATATTGAATGGCGGTGCAGGCTAGAAGGGCTGAATGGCCTACTCCTGCACCTATTGTCTATTGTCTATTGCGTATTGTCTTTTGTCAATTAATGATGTGAGATGTGACAAATAGGAAGCAATGTCAACATGTAGTCCAGTCCAGATATATTGTGAACCGAATGTGCTGTATTGAAAGCTGGGACTGTTTGCTCTGACTGTGATTTATGTCATCTCTCCATGCAATGCAACATTGTCACTGGAGGGTTTCCCTCTCCTATTCGTAAGAGGCTTCATTCAGTGCGTTATCCCAGTGTAGGAACAGATGCATCAGCTCCAACAGTAACAGAGATCAACAGCTGCATAAATCTGAATCTGAGAATAGCGGACTGGAACATTACAACAATGGAGAGGAGGTTTCCTTTGAGTCTTTTCAAGGTTTCCCCACTTGGGGATGTTGTGGTTCTGTTCGCCGAGCTGGGAATTTGTCTTGCAAACGTTTCGTCCCCTGTCTACGTGACATCCTCAGTGCTTGGGAGCCTCCTGCGAAGCGCTTCTGTGCTGTTTCCTCCGGCATTTATAGTGGCCTGTCTCTGCCGCTTCCGATTGTCAGTTCGAGCTGTCCACTGTAGTGGCCGGTATATTGGGTCCAGGTCGATGTGTTTGTTGATAGAGTCTGTGGATGAGTGCCATGCCTCTAGGAATTCCCTGTCTGTTCTCTGTTTGGCTTGCCCTATAATTGATGAAATTGCGAGGGTATCCGTTTTTGGCGAATACCTTGTCCACACCAGAACTGCAAAAAGAGGAAGAGGAACACCTATACAAATTATTCGCCAAAAACGGATACGCTCGCAATTTCAACAGATGCCTAAGGGAGAGACAACAGAACGAGGACATGCCGCAACCCAAAGGACTAGCCACACTACCATACATCAGGAACATTTCTGAACTGGCAGCCAGACTACTGCGACCACAAGGACTCATAACAGCACACAAACCAACAGCCACGCTCAGACAACAACTCACCAGAACGAAGAACCCGATACCCAACATGAGCAAAACTAATGTAGTGTACAAAATCCCATGCAAGGACTGCACAAAACACTACATCAGACAAACAGGAAGACAGTTAACGATCCGTATACATGAACACCAAATAGCCACGAAACGACACGGTCCTTAGTAGCCATACACACAGACGACAAGCAACATGAATTTGACTGGGACAATACTACTATTATAGGACAAGCCAAACAGAGAACAGCCAGGGAATTCCTAGAGGCATGGCACTCATCCACAGACTCTATTAACAAACACATCGACCTGGACCCAATATACCGGCCACTACAGTGGACAGCTGGAACTGACAACCGGAAGCGGCAGAGACAAACCACTATAAATGCCGGAAGAAACAGCACAGAAGCGCTTCACAGGAGGCTCCCAAGCACTGAGGATGTCACCTAGACAGGGGACGAAACGTTTGCAAGACAAATTCCCAGCTCCGCGAACAGAACCACAACAACGAGCACCCGAGCTACAAATCTTCTCCCAAACTTTGAACCCTATTGGGGATTTCTACCATATCGGATATCAGTAGGACTGATGATTATTCTGGGCGGGGTGGAGGGTGTGCTACTGAGCTATTCTCGCTATTGTTGGTGTTCTCTACCTCTGTGTATTCATTAATCCCATAAACAAGCTTGAACTTCGTTTCAATTTCGTTTTCTATATTTGTCAGAGAAAGAAACTATGGTCTTCAGTTTCAATTGCAGTCTCCATTCATTACCCATGAATTGCAGACCACTCCCTCACCAACATCTGCGAACAAAACTGTGCACAACCTCGAGATCCCTTTTTGCCCTGAATTGATTTATGTCTCGTGTTATCCCCAATTTCATCTCTGTGTCAGTATTGTTGCTGAACAATCCATTGGCTGCACGTTGGTAAAATTCAGACTTAATGTTTCCAGCTCTCTTCTGACCACTTTTCCAATTACAAATATTTCAATCACAAAATTGCTCTTGTCTCGGACGTTACTTCATGATTAGGACAATGTATGAAAGTAGGAATGTCGCTGGATGTAATTCAGAAGCAAAGCCTATAAAAAGAAAGATATTGTTTCAAGTGATTTGTTTCAAGTCCACTACAGCTGATTACAGAACTTAAATAAAAATGATAAGAATTGGAATAAAAATGAATTTCACGAAAACCAAACATAAAAGCAACATTTTGTCTGAAAACCTTCATCTTTCACTGATCACCTTCGGTAAAGAAATCTAATGTTATTAGCCAGTCTGGGTTAATTGTGACTTGAGACCCATGCCAATGTCCTTTACTTTGTATTGGCTTGTGGAATGGCCTCATAATCAGAGCAATTAGTGATGGTCACCAAATGCTGCCCTTCCCACGAATGCCAACATTCCACGAATTAACAAAATTGAAGGTTAAATCAAATAAAGGACGTAGCTGAAAATCTGAAATTATAGAAAGAAATGTAAAGAAATGAACAGAATGTGCTGGGAAACATTCCTGAACTGAAAGCAGCTGGAAAGGAGTGTGATTAATACCATTGACAGGGAAGTCTGCTTTGAAGGGGAGGAGGAATCAATAGAGAAAGAGAGATATAGAAGAAAAAGAGCAAACAAAGAGAATGATGATCAGCTGGGCTGGAAATCAAATGTGAGATTCAGCTCATTTATTTTTCGCCTTTCCCATCTTCCTCAATATCATGCCCTTGTAAATACAGGTATCCCCCGCTTTTCAAATGTTTGCTTTTTGCCACTTCCCTTTCCAAATGATTAAATTAGGACATTGTTTCACTCACCAAAAGATATCCGAACAGGATTTTCACTTTTATGAAGAAAGCCGATTTTTTTACCATATAAATTAGTGGTACTGCACTTTCCACCATATCAGCTTGCGAACGGTTTCGTAGGAACACTCTGCTTACAAATAGTGACGGAAACCTGTATATATCTAAGATCATGTTTAAAGCAATTTGATTCCCTCTGTCTGTCCTCCCAAAGTGTGGTCATCTTCTTATATTCATTAATTAGATATGGGTATCTCTGACTGGGGCAGCATGAGTTCATTTTTCCAGTTGAGAAGACCTTGAGCAGTCCACGTGCTTGATCTAATGTGGTTTCGTTTATTTTAGTCAAATGTACAATGGAAAGGTTTGTTTTTATTGTAGTGCAGGCACATGATAGTAAACAAGAAAACAGAGATCGCGGGGTACTTACACAGAGTGAGTCATACAAGGTGACAGCTTCACAGGAGGTGGGCAAAGTAAGATGACATTAGCAAGATTAATATTATTTGAAAAGTGAGAGATGACAATTTGTCAGTCTAATAAAGGTAGGGAAGGAAGTGTTCCTGAGCATGCTGGTCCATGTTTTCAAGCCTCTGTTTCTCCTCCCTTTTGGAAGAGGTTGTAGGAGATCATGACCAGTTTGGGAGAGATCTTTGATGTTGCCAGCCTTTTTGCGACAATGACAAGTACAAATGTCTTCCGTGATGGTCTTAGCTGTGCACACAACCGTCTGTAGTTTCATATGGTCCTAGGCAGAGCAGTTATCATGACAGGTCATTATGTACCCGAATAGAATGCTTTGAGTTGCCAGTATACAGAGCACTGGGAGACGGGCGGTTTCAAAATAGTTACATGTAACAATTGGCTGTTAAATGGATACCCACGTTCTGGTAGCTGTTTTAACAACAATTGAAATGTAACTGATAATTTTAAATTATGTCCTCTATACCAAAACCCTGTTGAGTGAATTGTATTGCCAACATCGAACCAATGAGCCATCACCTGCTTCAAACGAATAGAGAAGCCATCACCACCACAACGAAGGAGAAAGAGACAGAAACAAAGGGAAGGAGAGAGAGAACACAGCGAGGGAAACAGATGGACAGTCAGTCAAAGAGAGAAAGGAAACAAAACAAGGAAACAATCAGTCGCATGTGCAGGGAGAAGGGAAAATAATAGGTTCAGGGAAAGGAACAGAAGGCAGGGAAAAGGAAAACACAGGGAAATGGACAGTGTGAGAGACAGTGGGAGACAAAGGTCACATAGAGCTGGGGATAGGGTCAAGGAGAGCTGGGGATAATGGGAGGAGATGGGGGTGAGGACCAGAGAGACCTGGGCGTGAGCACTGGAGGGACTGGGGGTAGGGAGGTAAGGATTTATTTTGTCATGTGCCAAGATGTCCAGGAAGATCATGGTAAGAATGGATGTACTGAATGATGGCTGGAAAACATGTCTGAAAAGCATATAGGTTACGCTGCACAGGATGTGCGCTCGGCGAGATCAATTTGAACAAATTCAGCATTATCTGAGATTAGAAAGTCCATTCATCAGTTTAATAACAGCCAGGAAGAAGCTGTTCCTGATCTTGCTGCTCTGTGTGTTCAAGCGTCTGCATCTTTTAGCCTGATGGAGCAGGTTGTGGGAGATCTTTACAGGCATATGATGAGTCTTTGGTAATGTTAGAACAAAGAACATTCCAGTACAGGAACAGGCCATTTGGTGGTCCAAGCCTGCGCCAATCCAAATTCTCAATCTCAACCTGTCTCCTATTTTCTAAAGGTCTGTATCCCTATGCTCCCTGCCCATTCATGTATATTTCTGAAACATCTTAAATGGAGCACCACTGGTCACAGTTCTACATGGCGAGAAATTCCCTTCCCCAGCTACGCTCTGTCCCGTGTTGCCAAGCCAGTTCTTTATCCATGTAGCTAGAACACCGTGGACACCATGTGACTTCACTTTCCCCATAACCCGACCAGGGGAAATCATATCAAACGTCTTCCTGAAGTCCATGTACACGACATCTACATCCCTTCCCTCATCAATCAACTTTGTCACTTTCTCCAATAATTCTATTAAGTTGGTAAGACTTGACCTTCCCCGCAATAAACCATGTTGCCTCTCACTGATAAGACCATGTTCATCCAAATGAGAATAGATCCTATCCCTCAGTATCTTCTCTCACAGCTTCCGTACCCCAGACGTCAGGCTCACCGGTCTATAATGAACTGGATTATTCATGCTACCCTTCTTAAACAAGGGGATTAGAAACTTTCCAGTCCTCCCCTCAGTTGTGTTCAAGGATGTTACAAAGATATCTGTTAAGGCCCTAGCTATTTCCTCTCTCCCTTCCCTCAGTAATTTTGGATTGATGTTGGCAGCCTTTCTGCGGCAGTGAGCCGTGTAAATAGAGCCAATGGTTGGAAGATTGGAGTCCGTCATAGTCTGGGCTGTGAACACAATCATCTGTAGTTTCTGATGGCCCTGGGCAGAGTGTGGCTTTACCAGGCCATTACACACCCGGACAGTAAGTTCACAATAGTGCATCTGTAGAAATAGTGCATGCTAAATATCCTGAGCCAAGTGAGGAAGCAGTGACGTTTTTGAACCATCTTGACTGTCACACCCATGTGAGAAGTCCAGGGTAGGTTGCCAGTTATCATCACTACGAGGGACTTGACGCTCTGCACTGTCTCGACCGTTGAAGTAGATAGGGGCTTGTCCCCCTCCTTTCGTTCTAAAGTCAATGACCAGTTCTTTACTTTTGCCGAATTTGAGAGGGGGGTTATAATCATTCCAACATGCCACCAAACCAACTATCTCCTTACTGTGTTCAGACTCATCGTTGTTTGATATCCCACCTGCTTTGGTGATGTCAGCAGCAAACTTACAGTTCGCATTGTTTGGAATTTGGCAACACAGCCACGTATGTACAGGGAGAACAGTAGGGGGCTGAGGACACAGCCGTTTGTGTACAGGGAGTACAGTAGGGGGCTGAGGACACAGCTGTGTGTGTACAGGGAGTACAGTAGGGGGCTGAGGACACAGCTCTGTGTGTACCAGAGAACAGTAGGGGACTGAGGACACAGCCATGTGTGTACCGGAGTACAGGAGGGGGACTGAGGACACAGCCCTGTGTGTACCGGAGTACAGTAGGGGACTGAGGACACAGCCGTGTGTGTACAGGGAGTACAGTAGGGGACTGAGGACACAGCTGTGTGTGTACAGGGAGTACAGTAGGGGGCTGAGGACAAAGGCATGTGTGTACAGGGAGTACAGTAGGGAGCTGAGGACACAGCTGTGTGTGTACAGGGAGTACAGTAGGGAGCTGTGGACACAGCCATGTGTGTACAGGGAGTACAGTAGGGGGCAGAGGACACAGCCGTGCGTGTACAGGGAGTACAGAGGGGAGCTGAGGGACACAGCCGTGAGTGGACAGGGAGTACAGTAGGGGACTAAGGACCCAGCTATGTGTGTATCGGAGTACAGTAGGGGGCTGAGGACACAGCTATGTGTGTATCGGAGTACAGTAGGGGACTGAGGACCCAGCTATGTGCGTATCGGAGTACAGTAGGGGACTGAGGACGCAGCTGTGGGTTTACAGGGTGTACAGTAGGGGATGGAGGACTCAGCCGTGGGAATACAGGGTGTACAGTAGGGGACTGAGGACACAGCTCTGTGTGTAACAGAGTACCGTCGGGGACTGAGGACCCAGCCATGTGTGCACAGGGACTACAGTAGGGGGCTGAGGACACAGCCGTGTGTGTACAGGGAGTACAGTAGGGAGCTGAGGGCACAGCTCTGTGTGTACCAGAGTACAGTAGGGGACTGAGGACCCAGCCATGTGTGTACAGGGAGTACAGTAGGGGGCTGAGGACACAACCATGTGTGTACAGGGAGGACAGTAGGGGGCTGAGGACACAGCCGTGTGTGTACAGTGAGTACAGTAGGGGGCTGAGGACACAGCCATGTGTGTACAGGGAGTACAGTAGGGGGCTGAGGACACAGCTGTGTGTGTACAGGGAGTACAGTAGGGGGCTGAGGACACAGCCATGTGTGTACAGGGAGTACAGTAGGGGGCTGAGGACACAGCTGTGTGTGTACAGGGAGTACAGTAGGGGGCCGAGGACACAGCCGTGTGTGTACAGGGAGTACAGTCGGGGGCTGAGGACACAGCTGTGTGTGTACAGGGAGTACAGTAGGGGGCTGAGGACACAGCTCTGTGTGTACCAGAGTACAGTAGGGGACTGGGGACCCAGCCATGTGTGTACCGGAGTACAGTAGGGGGACTGAGGACACAGCCCTGTGTGTACCGGAGTACAGTAGGGGACTGAGGACACAGCCCTGTGTGTACAGGGAGTACAGTAGGGGGCTGAGGGACACAGCTGTGTGTGTACCGGAGTACAGTAGGGGGACTGAGGACACAGCCCTGTGTGTACCGGAGTACAGTAGGGGACTGAGAACACAGCCGTGTGTGTACAGGGAGTACAGTAGGGGACTGAGGGCCCAGCCATGTGTGTACCGGAGTACAGTAGTGGACTGAGGACACAGCCTTGTGTGTACAGGGAGTACAGTAGGGAGCTGAGGACACAGCTGTGTGTGTACAGGAAGTACAGTAGGGAGCTGAGGACACAGCCATGTGTGTACAGGGACTACAGTAGGGGGCTGAGGACACAGCCGTGTGTGTACAGGGAGTACAGTAGGGGGCTGAGGACACAGCCGTGTGTGTACAGGGAGTACAATAGGGGGCTGAGGACACAGCCGTGTGTGTACAGGGAGTACAGTAGGGGACTGAGGACACAGCTGTGTGTGTATCGGAGTACAGTAGGGGACTGAGGACGCAGCTGTGGGTTTTCAGGGTGTACAGTAGGGGACTGAGGACACAGCTATGGGAGTAAAGGGGGTACAGTAGGGGGCTGAGGACACAGCTCTGTGTGTGTACAGGGAGTACAGTAGGGAGCTGAGAACACAGCCATGTGTGTACAGGGAGTACAGTAGGGGGCTGAGGACACAGCCATGTGTGTACAGGGAGTACAGTAGGGGGCTGAGGACACAGCCGTGTGTGTACAGGGAGTACAGTAGGGAGCTGAGGACACAGCTGTGTGTGTACAGGGAGTACAGTAGGGAGCTGAGGACACAGCCATGTGTGTACAGGGAGTACAGTAGGGGGCTGAGGACACAGCCGTGTGTGTACAGGGAGTACAGTAGGGTGCTGAGCACACAGCCATGTGTGTACAGGGAGTACAGTAGGGGGCTGAGGACACAGCCGTGTGTGTACAGGGAGTACAGTAGGGGACTGAGGACCCAGCTATGTGTGTATCGGAGTACAGTAGGGGGCTGAGGACACAGCTATGTGTGTATCTGAGTTCAGTAGGGGACTGAGGACCCAGCTATGTGTGTATCGGAGTACAGTAGGGGACTGAGGACGCAGCTGTGGGTTTTCAGGGTGTACAGTAGGGGATGGAGGACTCAGCCGTGGGAATACAGGGTGTGCAGTAGGGGACTGAGGACACAGCTCTGTGTGTACCAGAGTACAGTCGGGGAATGAGGACCCAGCCATGTGTGTACAGGGACTACAGTAGGGGCTGAGGACACAGCCGTGTGTGTACAGGGAGTACAGTAGGGGGCTGAGGGCACAGCTCTGTGTGTACCAGAGTACAGTAGGGGACTGAGGACCCAGCCATGTGTGTACAGGGACTACAGTAGGGGGCTGAGGATACAGCCGTGTGTGTACAGGGAGTACAGTAGGGGGCTGAGGACACAGCCATGTGTGTACAGGGAGTTCAATAGGGGGCTGAGGACACAGCCATGTGTGTACAGGGAGTACAGTAGGGGGCTGAGGGACACAGCCATGTGTGTACAGGGAGTACAGTAGGTGGCTGAGGACACAGCTGTGTGTGTACAGGGAGTACAGTAGGGGGCTGAGGACACAGCTGTATGTGTACAGGGAGTACAGTAGGGGGCTGAGGACACAGCTGTGTGTGTACAGGGAGTACAGTAGGGGGCTGAGGACGCAGCTGTGTGTGTACAGGGAGTACAGTAGGGGGCTGAGGACACAGCTGTGTGTGTACAGGGAGTACAGTAGGGTCTGAGGACCCAGCCATGTGTGCACTGGAGTACAGTAGGGGGACTGAGGACACAGCCTTGTGTGTACCGGAGTACAGTAGGGGGACTGAGGACACAGCCCTGTGTGTACAGGGAGTACAGTAGGGGACTGAGGACACAGCTGTGTGTGTACAGGGAGTACAGTAGGGGACTGAGTACACAGCCATGTGTGTACAGGGAGTACAGTAGGGGGACTGAGGGCACAGCTCTGTGTGTACAGGGAGCACAGGAGGGAGCTGAGGACACAGCCATGTGTGGACAGGGAGTACAGTAGGGGGCTGAGGACACAGCCGTGTGTGTACAGGGAGTACAGTAGGGGACTGAGGACACAGCCGTGTGTGTACAGGGAGTACAGTAGGGAGCTGAGGACACAGCTGTGTGTGTACAGGAAGTACAGTAGGGAGCTGAGGACACAGCCATGTGTGTACAGGGACTACAGTAGGGGGCTGAGGACACAGCCGTGTGTGTACAGGGAGTACAGTAGGGGGCTGATGGCACAGCTCTGTGTGTACCAGAGTACAGTAGGGGATTGAGGACCTAGCCATGTGTGTACAGGGAATACAGTAGGGGGATGAGGACACAGCCGTGTGTGTACAGGGAGTACAGTAGGGGGCTGAGGGCACAGCCGTGTGTGTACAGGGAGTACAGTAGGGGGCAGAGGACACAGCCGTGTGTGTACAGGGAGTACAGTAGGGGGCTGAGGACACAGCTGTGTGTGTACAGGGAGTACAGTTTTAGGCTGAGGACACAGCTGTGTGTGTACAGGAAGTACAGTAGGGTGCTGAGGACACAGCCATGTGTGTACAGGGAGTACAGTAGGGGGCTGAGGACACAGCCGTGTGTGTACAGGGAGTACAGTAGGAGACTGAGGACCCAGCTATGTGTGTATCGGAGTACAGTAGGGGGCTGAGGACACAGCTATGTGTGTATCTGAGTTCAGTAGGGGACTGAGGACCCAGCTATGTGTGTATCGGAGTACAGTAGGGGACTAAGGACGCAGCTGTGGGTTTTCAGGGTGTACAGTAGGGGATGGAGGACTCAGCCGTGGGAATACAGGGTGTGCAGTAGGGGACTGAGGACACAGCTCTGTGTGTACCAGAGTACAGTCGGGGACGGAGGACTCAGCCATGTGTGTACAGGGACTACAGTAGGGGCTAAAGACACAGCCGTGTGTGTACAGGGAGTACAGTAGGGGGCTGAGGGCACAGCTCCGTGTGTACCAGAGTACAGTATGGGACTGAGGACCCAGCCATGTGTGTACAGGGACTACAGTAGGGACCTGAGGATACAGCCGTGTGTGTACAGGGAGTACAGTAGGGGGCTGAGGACACAGCCATGTGTGTACAGGGAGTACAGTAGGGGGCTGAGGACACAGCCGTGTGTGTACAGGGAGTACAGTAGTGGGCTGAGGACACAGCCATGTGTGTACAGGGAGTACAGTAGGGGGCTGAGGACACAGCTGTGTGTGTACAGGGAGCACAGTAGGGGGACTGAGGACACAGCTGTGTGTGTACAGGGAGTACAGTAGGGGACTGAGGACACAGCTGTGTGTGTACAGGGAGTACAGTAGGGGACTGAGGACACAGCTCTGTGTGTACCGGAGTACAGTAGGGGGCTGAGGACACAGCTGTGTGTGTACCGGAGTACAGTAGGGGGACTGAGGACACAGCTGTGTGTGTACCGGAGTACAGTAGGGGAAAGAGGACACAGCTCTGTGTGTACCGGAGTACAGTAGGCGGCTGAGGACACAGCTGTGTGTGTACGGGGAGTACAGTAGGGGACTGAGGACCCAGCCATGTGTGCACTGGAGTACAGTAGGGGGAATGAGGACACAGCCTTGTGTGTACCGGAGTACAGTAGGGGGACTGAGGACACAGCCCTGTGTGTACAGGGAGTACAGTAGGGGACTGAGAACACAGCCATGTGTGTACAGGGAGTACAGTAGGGGGACTGAGGACACAGCTCTGTGTGTACAGGGAGCACAGGAGGGAGCTGAGGACACAGCCATGTGTGTACAGGGAGTACAGTAGGGGACTGAGGACACAGCCGTGTGTGCACAGGGAGTACAGTAGGGAGCTGAGGACACAGCTGTGTGTGTACAGGAAGTACAGTCGGGAGCTGAGGACACAGCTATGTGTGTACAGGGACTACAGTAGGGGGCTGAGGACACAGCCGTGTGTGTACAGGGAGTACAGTAGCGGGCTGAGGGAACAGCTCTGTGTGTACCAGAGTACAGTAGGGGACTGAGGACCTAGCCATGTGTGTACAGGGACTACAGTAGGGGGCTGAGGACACAGCCGTGTGTGTACAGGGAGTACAGTAGGCGGCTGAGGACACAGCCGTGTGTGTACAGGGAGTACAGTAGGGGGCTGAGGACACAGCCGTGTGTGTACAGGGAGTACAGTAGGAGGCTGAGGACACAGCTGTGTGTGTACAGGGAGTACAGTAGGGGGCTGAGGACACAGCTGTGTGTGTACAGTGAGTACAGAAGGGGGCTGAGGACTCAGTTCTGTGTGTACCAGAGTACAGTAGGGGACTGGGGACACAGCCATGTGTGCACCGGAGTACAGTAGGGGGACTGAGGACACAGCTGTGTGTGTACCGGAGTACAGTAGGGGACTGAGGACACAGCCGTGTGTGTACAGGGAGTACAGTAGGGGACTGAGGGCCCAGCCATGTGTGTACCGGTGTACAGTAGGGGACTGAGGAAACAGCCATGTGTGTACAGGGAGTACAGTAGGGGGCTGAGGACACAGCCGTGTGTGTACAGGGAGTACAGTAGGGGGCTGAGGGACACAGCCGTGTGTGTACCGGTGTACAGTAGGGGGACTGAGGACACAGCCCTGTGTGTACCGGAGTACAGTAGGGGACTGAGGACACAGCCGTGTGTGTACAGGGAGTACAGTAGGGGACTGAGGGCCCAGCCATGTGTGTACCGGAGTACAGTAGGGGTCTGAGGACACAGCCATGTGTGTTCAGGGAGTACAGTAGGGGACTGAGGACACAGCCGTGTGTGTACAGGGAGTACAATAGGGGGCTGAGGACACAGCCGTGTGTGAACAGGGAGTACAGTTGGGGAATGAGGACACAGCCGTGTGTGTACAGGGAGTACAGTAGGGGACTGAGGGCCCAGCCATGTGTGTATCGGAGTACAGTAGGGGACTGAGGACACAGCCGTGTGTGTACGGGGAGTACAGTAGGGGGCTGAGGACACAGCCGTGTGTGTACAGGGAGTACAGTAGGGGACTGAGGACACAGCTGTGTGGGTACAGGGAGTACAGTAGGCGGCTGAGTACACAGCCATGTGTATACAGGGAGTAAAGTATGGGGACTGAGGGCACAGCTCTGTGTGTGTACAGGGAGTACAGTAGTGAGATGAGGACACAGCCGTGTGTGTACAGGGAGTACAGTAGGGGGCTGAGGACACAGCTGTGTGTGTACAGGGAGTACAGTAGGGGGCTGAGGACACAGCCGTGTGTGTACAGGGAGTACAGTAGGGAGCTGAGGACACAGCTGTGTGTGTACAGGAAGTACAGTAGGGAGCTGAGGACACAGCCATGTGTGTACAGGGACTACAGTACGGGGCTGAGGACACAGCCGTGTGTGTACAGGGAATACAGAAGGGGGCTGAGGGCACAGCTCTGTGTGTACCAGAGTACAGTAGGGGACTGAGGACCTAGCCATGTGTGTACAGGGACTACAGTAGGGGGCTGAGGACACAGCCGTGTGTGTACAGGGAGTACAGTAGGGGGCTGAGGACACAGCCATGTGTGTGCAGGGAGTACAGTAGGGGACTGAGGACACAGCCGTGTGTGTACAGGGAGTACAGTAGGGGGCTGAGGACACAGCCGTGTGTGTACAGGGAGTACAGTTGGGGGATGAGGACCCAGCTGTGTGTGTACAGGGAGTACAGTAGGGGGCTGAGGACACAGCCATGTGTGTGCAGGGAGTAAAGTAGGGGACTGAGGACACAGCCGTGTGTGTACAGGGAGTACAGTAGGGGGCTGAGGACACAGCCGTGTGTGTACAGGGACATCAGTAGGGGGCTGAGGACCCAGCTGTGTGTGTACAGGGAGTACAGTAGGGGGCTGAGGACACAGCTGTGTGTGTACAGGAAGTACAGTAGGGGGCTGAGGACACAGCTCTGTGTGTACCAGAGTACAATAGGGGACTGAGCACCCACCCATGTGTGCACCGGAGTACAGTACGGGGACTGAGGACACAGCCTTGTGTGTACCGGAGTACAGTAGGGGACTGAGGACACAGCCCTGTGTGTTCAGGGAGTACAGTAGGGGGCTGAGGGACACAGCCGTGTGTGTACCGGAGTACAGTAGGGGGACTGAGGACACAGCCCTGTGTGTACCGGAGTACAGTAGGGGTCTGAGGACACAGCCGTGTGTGTACAGGGAGTACAGTAGGGGACTGAGGGCCCAGCCATGTGTGTACCGGAGTACAGTAGGGGACTGAGGACACAGCCATGTGTGTACAGGGAGTACAGTAGGGGGCTGAGGACACAGCCGTGTGTGTACAGGGAGTACAGTAGGGGACTGAGGACACAGCTGTGTGTGTATCGGAGTATAGTAGGGGACTGAGGACGCAGCTGTGGGTTTTCTGGGTGTACAGCAGGGGACTGAGGACACAGCTATGGGAGTAAAGGGGGTACAGTAGGGGGCTTTGGACACACCCAAGTTTGTACAGGGACTACAGTAGGGGGCTGAGGACACAGCCGTGTGTGTACAGGGAGTACAGTAGGGGGCTGAGGGCACAGCTCTGTGTGTACCAGAGTACAGTAGGGGACTGAGGACCCAGCCATGTGTGTACAGGGACTACAGTAGGGGGCTGAGGACACAGCCGTGTGTGTACAGGGAGTACAGTAGGGGGCTGAGGACACAGCCATGTGTGTACAGGGAGTACAGTAGGGGGCTAAGGACACAGCCGTGTGTGTACAGGGAGTACAGTAGGGGGCTGAGGACACAGCTGTGTGTGTACAGGGAGTACAGTAGGGGGCTGAGGACACAGCTGTGTGTGTACAGGGAGTACAGTAGGGGGCAGAGGACACAGCTGTGTGTGTACAGGGAGTACAGTAGGGGGCTGAGGACACAGCTCTGTGTGTACCAGAGTACAGTAGGGGACTGGGGACCCAGCCATGTGTGTACCGGAGTACAGTAGGGGGACTGAGGACACAGCCCTGTGTGTACCGGAGTACAGTAGGGGACTGAGGACACAGCCCTGTGTGTACAGGGAGTACAGTAGGGGGCTGAGGGACACAGCCGTGTGTGTACCGGAGTACAGTAGGGGGACTGAGGACACAGCCCTGTGTGTACCGGAGTACAGTAGTGGACTGAGAACACAGCCGTGTGTGTACAGGGAGTACAGTAGGGGACTGAGGGCCCAGCCATGTGTGTACCGGAGTACAGTAGTGGACTGAGGACACAGCCTTGTGTGTACAGGGAGTACAGTAGGTGGCTGAGGACACAGCCGTGTGTGTACAGGGAGTACAATAGGTGGCTGAGGACACAGCCGTGTGTGTACAGGGAGTACAGTAGGGGACTGAGGACACAGCTGTGTGTGGACAGGGAGTACAGTAGGGGACTGAGGACACAGCTGTTTGTGTACAGGGAGTACAGTAGGGGACTGAGGACACAGCCATGTGTGTACAGGGAGTACAGTAGGGGGACTGAGGACACAGCCATGTGTGTACAGGGAGTACAGTAGGTGGCTGAGGACACAGCCTTGTGTGTACAGGGAGTACAGTAGGTGGCTGAGGACACAGCCGTGTGTGTACAGGGAGTACAATAGGTGGCTGAGGACACAGCCGTGTGTGTACAGGGAGTACAGTAGGGGACTGAGGACACAGCTGTGTGTGGACAGGGAGTACAGTAGGGGACTGAGGGCCCAGCCATGTGTGTACCGGAGTACAGTAGGGGACTGAGGACACAGCCGTGTGTGTACAGGGAGTACAGTAGGGGGCTGAGGACACAGCCGTGTGTGTACAGGGAGTACAGTAGGGGACTGAGGACACAGCTGTGTGTGTATCGGAGTATAGTAGGGGACTGAGGACGCAGCTGTGGGTTTTCTGGGTGTACAGCAGGGGACTGAGGACACAGCTATGGGAGTAAAGGGGGTACAGTAGGGGGCTTTGGACACACCCAAGTTTGTACAGGGACTACAGTAGGGGGCTGAGGACACAGCCGTGTGTGTACAGGGAGTACAGTAGGGGGCTGAGGGCACAGCTCTGTGTGTACCAGAGTACAGTAGGGGACTGAGGACCCAGCCATGTGTGTACAGGGACTACAGTAGGGGGCTGAGGACACAGCCGTGTGTGTACAGGGAGTACAGTAGGGGGCTGAGGACACAGCCGTGTGTGTACAGGGAGTACAGTAGGGGGCTAAGGACACAGCCGTGTGTGTACAGGGAGTACAGTAGGGGGCTGAGGACACAGCTGTGTGTGTACAGGGAGTACAGTAGGGGGCTGAGGACACAGCTGTGTGTGTACAGGGAGTACAGTAGGGGGCTGAGGACACAGCTCTGTGTGTACCAGAGTACAGTAGGGGACTGGGGACCCAGCCATGTGTGTACCGGAGTACAGTAGGGGGACTGAGGACACAGCCCTGTGTGTACCGGAGTACAGTAGGGGACTGAGGACACAGCCCTGTGTGTACAGGGAGTACAGTAGGGGGCTGAGGGACACAGCCGTGTGTGTACCGGAGTACAGTAGGGGGACTGAGGACACAGCCCTGTGTGTACCGGAGTACAGTAGTGGACTGAGAACACAGCCGTGTGTGTACAGGGAGTACAGTAGGTGACTGAGGGCCCAGCCATGTGTGTACCGGAGTACAGTAGTGGACTGAGGACACAGCCTTGTGTGTACAGGGAGTACAGTAGGTGGCTGAGGACACAGCCGTGTGTGTACAGGGAGTACAATAGGTGGCTGAGGACACAGCCGTGTGTGTACAGGGAGTACAGTAGGGGACTGAGGACACAGCTGTGTGTGGACAGGGAGTACAGTAGGGGACTGAGGACACAGCTGTTTGTGTACAGGGAGTACAGTAGGGGACTGAGGACACAGCCATGTGTGTACAGGGAGTACAGTAGGGGGACTGAGGACACAGCCATGTGTGTACAGGGAGTACAGTAGGTGGCTGAGGACACAGCCTTGTGTGTACAGGGAGTACAGTAGGTGGCTGAGGACACAGCCGTGTGTGTACAGGGAGTACAATAGGTGGCTGAGGACACAGCCGTGTGTGTACAGGGAGTACAGTAGGGGACTGAGGACACAGCTGTGTGTGGACAGGGAGTACAGTAGGGGACTGAGGACACAGCTGTTTGTGTACAGGGAGTACAGTCGGGGACTGAGGACACAGTTGTGTGTGCACAGGGAGTACAGTAGGGGACTGAGGACACAGCCATGTGTGTACAGGGAGTACAGTAGGGGGACTGAGGACACAGCTCTGTGTGTGTACAGGGAGTACAGTGGGGGGCTGAGGGACACAGCCGTGTGTGGACAGGGAGTACAGTAGGGGACTGAGGACCCAGCTATGTGTGTATCGATGTACACTAGGGGGCTGAGGACACAGCTTTGTGTGTATCTGAGTACAGTAGGGGACTGAGGACCCAGCTATGTGTGCATCGGAGTACAGTAGGGGACTGAGGACGCAGCTGTGGGTTTTCAGGGTGTACAGTAGGGGATGGAGGACTCAGCCGTGGGAATACAGGGAGTACAGTAGGGGACTGAGGACACAGCTCTGTGTGTACCAGAGTACAGTCGGGGACTGAGGACCCAGCCATGTGTGTACAGGGACTACAGTAGGGGCTGAGGACACAGCCGTGTGTGTACTGGGAGTACAGTAGGGGGCTGAGGGCACAGCTCTGTGTGTACCAGAGTACAGTAGGGGACTGAGGACCCAGCCATGAGTGTACAGGGATTACAGTAGGGGGCAGAGGATACAGCCGTGTGTGTACAGGGAGTACAGTAGGGGGCTGAGGACACAGCCATGTGTGTACAGGGAGTACAGTAGGGGGCTGAGGACACAGCCGTGTGTGTACAGGGAGTACAGTAGGGGGCTGAGGACACAGCCATGTGTGTACAGGGAGTACAGTAGGGGGCTGAGGACACAGATGTGCGTGTACAGGGAGTACAGTATGGGGCTGAGGACACAGCTGTGTGTGTACAGGGAATACAGTAGGGGGCTGAGGATACAGCTGTGTGTGTACAGGGAGTACAGTAGGGGCCATGTGTGCACCGGAGTACAGTAGGGGGACTGAGGACACAGCCTTGTGTGTACCGGAGTACAGTACGGGACTGAGGACACAGCCCTGTGTGTACAGGGAGTACAGTAGTGGGCTGAAGGACACAGCCGTGTGTGTACCGGAGTACAGTAGGGAGACTGAGGACACAGCTGTGTGTGTACCGAGAGTACAGTAGGGGGCTGAGGACACAACTCTGTGTGTACCAGAGTACAGTAGGGGACTGGGGACCCAGCCATGTGTGTACCGGAGTACAGTAGGGGGACTGAGGACACAGCCCCGTGTGTACCGGAGTACAGTAGGGGACTGAGGACACAGCCGTGTGTGAACAGGGAATACAGTAGGGGACTGAGGGCCCAGCCATGTGTGTACCGGAGTACAGTAGGGGACTGAGGACACAGCCGTGTGTGTACCGGAGTACAGTAGGGGGACTGAGGACACAGCTGTGCGTGTACAGGGAGTACAGTAGGGGGCTGAGGACACAGCTCTGTGTGTACCAGAGTACAGTAGGGGACTGGGGACCCAGCCATGTGTGTACCGGCATACAGTAGGGGGACTGAGGACACAGCCCAGTGTGTACTGGAGTACAGTAGGGGACTGAGGACACAGCCGTGTGTGAACAGGGAGTACAGTAGGGGGCTGAGGGCCCAGCCATGTGTGTACCGGAGTACAGTAGGGGACTGAGGACACAGCCGTGTGTGTACAGGGAGTACAGTAGGGGGACTGAGGACACAGCCCTGTGTGTACCGGAGTACAGTAGGGGACTGAGGACACAGCCGTGTGTGTACCGGAGTACAGTAGGGGACTGAGGACACAGCCGTGTGTGTACAGGGAGTACAGTAGGGGGCTGAGGACACAGCCCTGTGTGTACCGGAGTACAGTAGGGGACTGAGGACACAGCCGTGTGTGTACCGGAGTACAGTAGGGGGACTGAGGACACAGCCCTGTGTGTACCGGAGTACAGTAGGGGACTGAGGACACAGCCGTGTGTGTACAGGGAGTACAGTAGGGGGCTGAGGACACAGCCGTGTGTGTAAGGGGAGTACAGTAGGGGACTGAGGACACAGCCATGTGTGTACAGGGAGTACAGTAAGGGGACTGCGGACACAGCTCTGTGTGTGTACAGGGAGTACAGTAGGGAGCTGAGGACACAGCCATGTGTGTACAGGGAGTACAGTAGGTGGCTGAGGACACAGCCGTGTGTGTACAGGGAGTACAGTAGGGGGCTGAGGA